>NW_005842470.1:831693-835892 GCF_000455745.1 Alligator sinensis | reverse complement strand
AGAGTGGAAAATTCTCAGCTGTGTGGAGAGGACTATTGCAAACAAAACTCAGACAGACAGTCCTGGCCCATTCCAACTCCCTTTTACTGACTGTATTACTGTTGTTATCTCCATATTCAATGCATGGTATAACATAATATAATTGATGGGTCTGTGTTTCTGGTCTCTGTATTTTTGATGTAGTTTGCTATTCAGCTTTTCCTATCATAGAATCACTATTTTTGTTATCTCTAAAACACCATCACAGAGGTGTATAGTTTCTTGGGTTAAAGAATTCACTTTCAAAGACCACGGCCAAGTTTTCAGAACTTATGGGGTGCAGAAAGAAATTATATTTGTTGTGCAATCGACTCCTTGAAAGCGCTCTACAGCCATGCCATAACAGAAAAGCACGGCTGTAGAGTGTTCCTATTACACAACAATTAAACTTCATTGTATGAGGCTTCAAACGAAGGCCTCCAAAGCACCATTAACTTGTGCCTGCTCTGGCTGCTGGGCTGCTGCAGGCCAGCCCCACCCTTGGTGCTGACTCAGGATGGGAGGAGGAGAGAAGGGAAGGGAGGGACTGGTGTTCACCCACCCTGCACTGGAGTGGGGGCAGGAGGGTTGGTGCTCACGTTGGCTGGGCAAACACCAGTCTAAGCTGTGTCCTCTCCTTTCTCCCCCATCCCATCCTGAGACAGCAAGAGAGCTGGGAGAGAGGGGGGAGGGGGGGAAGGGCTAGGGGGAAAAGCTGCTGGCACATAACCTCTCTCATTGGATCAGCTCCAAATTTGAGCTCAATCCCTTACCCTCCCGACCCCATAGCTAATGTCTGTTGGATCAGGAGGATCAGTCTTCTAACTCATGGTGCTTTCTATAAAGTGCCATAAATTAAACTGGGGGGGAACAGCAATTTTGTCTGCGCATATGGGTGAGCAATCCTTGTGCAGCTCCACAAAAGTGAAGGGACTCTGAATAGGCCCAGGAGCCTGCCCACAGTGATCTGTATATCTAGATATAGACATAAGGTAATTTGTTCAAATTCACCCTGAAGTCTAAGTCTCATTTTATGAGTGATTTTTTCAGTGCAGGTCCCTTAGGCGCTTTTGAAAATGTTACTGATACTAAACGAAAAAATGAGGCCATTATGTGGGATAGCAGTAAGAGGAAGGTTCACAATGGTCATCCCAAAGATTGTGAGATCACTTTGATTTGCTTCTGCATGCATCCCAAATGGCTCAGAATTTTAAAAAGACTTTGCCTGGTGACAAACTTATTTTGCGAGTGTGTAGCACTCTGACAAAGAAAAGGTACGGTGGCTGAAGAGGGAAGGGAAATAGAGTACAGAAGCAATGGAGTGTAGACAAGAGAGAGGGAAACTACAAATGTAGATACCAGAGTGATATATATGGTATTTGTATATTAAAAAAAAATTAGACTGTTTTCAATTCTAGCCAGAATTCTTCTAGCCTTCCAAAAATGGTGCATCTTAACTGTACTAAATCCTTGCAGCCTAATTATTCTGAACAGAAGAATAGCACATTAATAAAACAAGCAATAAAACCTCTAGTATGTTCTAGCAACTATGCTGTGAGGCCCAAGTCATAAACATTAAAAGCAGGGAAGTTTATCCTCCCTACTCTCCTTTGATATTTATTAAACCAATTATTTTTACAAGGGAGTTCTCATCTCATCAAGTGAAGCCTTCATTAGAAGATGGCTTAGATCAGATTTAAAGCCCACTATGTATTTAAAGCCCATTATTCCATGATAGTGCATGATGCAAAGATTGGATTCCCAGGTCTATCCTGAGGCCTGTTTGTCTGAATAGCCCCACTGAGTTCAACAGTACTAATCCTATGAGTAGGAGGTGTTCAAGGAGTAACATTTCCAGGGCTGAATTCCAAGTATAGTTGTCAAGAACTCTGAAGTCTCAAAGCTTTTGTCTCAGGGTAGGATTGCAGTAGGCATTCTACCTTTTAACAACAGCATTTGATTTCTACCTGCTTTGTTCCTTTGGGCCTTGCCTCTTCTGCTGATACTTAGTGGTTTGAGCAGCCCTGGGGATGCAGCAAATAATTTACTTTAAAAAGACTGCTTTAATGACCACAAATTTGCATATTTTGTTTTGCTCATACGTTTCTTAATGAAACTGCAACATAATAAATCCATAGAAGAAGTCTCATTATGCCTTATTTACTAAGCTAGGACTATTAGCTGGGGTTGCTTGTGATGAATGGGCATCTGAATTTACTTCAGGGAGCTTCTTTCCTACATTAGCGTGACCATAATTCCCTAGTCTCAAAATGGGACATCCCGCCATCTGGCACAATCAGCTCTGATTTCAGGTGGGTTTGTCAGAGGGTGTTGAGGAGGACGTGCAGAGCGCAGGACAGTCCTGTTTTAAGCCCCAGGGTGTCCTGGTGAAAACAGGACAAAAATGCTCATTTGACCAAAACAATTAGGACACCCAGGCTTGTCCTGGTGAAAACGCATTGTCTGGTTACCCTGTTCATAGGATATGGACAGAAATGTGTGAGATGTGATGGAATAAGCATAGAAAGCCATGTCAGAGGAAACTCTGAGGACAAAACATGAAAAAGCTACAATATATAGATTCTAATATTCAAAAAAATATCAATATAGTCAATATGACATTTGTTCAGATTCACTTGGGGCCTGACTCACTGCCCATTTAAGTCTGGCTTTGGATCCAGTTATTAGAGCCTGCTTTTACGCCTATTGAGGGGACATTTATTAGTGATTCTGATGGGAGCAAGATCAGGCTTTCAATATTAGATACCTGTTAAAAAAAAAAAAATGGATCCAAGTGCCTAAACCAGGACTTAGGCAGACTTTAGGCACTTAAACCCAACATTACAATCCAGAAATTCCTATTAGCAGCCATCTAAGCTTGGTGGCACCTAAACTCACCATGCAGTTTGACCTGAAGTTGCCTACCTACTTGCAGTCGTGCTTCTGGGTGGGTGCATCTACACGTGCCGCTATGGGGCCATTGTTACTGCGTTGTCATTTAGTACTTCCTTTTGGAAGTACTAAAAGATGGTGCAGTAACAGCCAGTACTGTGCCATGTGTACCGTGCATGGTTATTTTTAGGCACTATGTCACCACAGTGAAGTGCTGTAATGGGGGAGCGAGTCACTACGTGTACTGGGTTTTGCCCGTGGATGCTATGTTGCCATAGCATGTTGCTACAGCGACATAGCATCATGTGTAGATGCACCCAGTATGTACAGAACTGCTGCAATGTGAACAGCCTGGCCCTGCTTAAGCTTAGTAGGGATTGAGGATTCTTCAAGGGACCCAGTCTGCTAGGTGTGCTCATAGCACACCCCAAATACATCAGAATTATCAGACCCCCTCACAAAATGCAGTTTTAGGTGCATTCTTTTAATGCACAGCTGCTACAGGGGATAAGGTGGTGATATTAGTACCTACCTTTTGCATGATAGCTTAGTTGTTACTGTACTGGCTCAGGAAGTGGGAGACATGTATTCAAAACCATGTCTTCCAGCCACAAGACCCCAGGACTCCCCACCAGCAAGACATGGGGATGGGTAGGGGAATTATTCATCCTTCCTGTTGAAGTTGTGCCACTGTGCAGCAAAGGATGAAAAAGTCATGGGGCCAGAAGGAGATCAAACAAGAAGGAGCCTGACTGTAGGCCAGTAGTTAGGCAGTTAACAGAGGGCATAGCTGCATGAGATGCTTACTGCACATTAGCCTATAACACTGTGCTGTAAGCGTCACAGCAAAAATCGTGCTAATAGCCTACTGTGTGGTGTTATTAGGCCAAAGACTGCGTGCCATCAGGGACTGCGAGCAGGAGATAGACTCCTACTGCCAGGCCCTTCTCCCCTGGGAGGCAGAGGGTAGACCACAGTCCCCCGCCATGCCAAAGGAGGACTTTGGGACCTCCTGCTGTGTCCAGCCAGGGGCATGGACCACGGTGGGCAAGGGCCCTAAGGCCCGCTGCACCAAGGCCCCTACTCCACCAGAACTGAGCAAAAGGTATGCACCTCTTGCTGCCCCAGCAGAGCCTGCTGAGTTGCCGGCCCCCACAGGCAACATGGTCCCAACTGCAGCTACCGCCCCTGCTCTCCCCCAAGACAAAACGTAAGGTGTTTGTTGTGGGAGACTCCCTCCTGAGGGGGACTGAGGGGCCAATCTGCCACCCCGACCCCTTAGCCCGGCA
>NW_005842470.1:824956-828833 GCF_000455745.1 Alligator sinensis | reverse complement strand
TGTACTTGGCCTTGGTGAGGCCGCAGCTGGAGTACTGTGTCCAGTTTTGGGCTCCACAATTCAAAAAGGATGTGGAGAAGCTTGAGAGAGTCCAGAGAAGAGCCACGCGCATGATCAGAGGTCAGGGAAGCAGACCCTACGATGACAGGCTGAGAGCCCTGGGGCTCTTTAGCCTGAAAAAGCGCAGGCTCAGGGGGGATCTGATGGCCACCTACAAGTTTATCAGGGGTGACCACCAGCATCTGGGGGAACGTTTGTTCACCAGAGCGCCCCAAGGGATGACGAGGTCGAATGGTCACAAACTACTTCAAGATCGTTTCAGGCTGGACATAAGGAAGAACTTCTTTACTGTCCGAGCCCCCAAGGTCTGGAACAGCCTGCCACCGGAGGTGGTTCAAGCGCCTTCATTGAACACCTTCAAGATGAAACTGGATGCTTATCTTGCTGGGATCCTATGACCCCAGCTGACTTCCTGCCCTTTGGGCGGGGGGCTGGACTCGATGATCTTCCGAGGTCCCTTCCAGCCCTGATGTCTATGAAATCTATGAAATAATGCACAGTAAGCAGCATTAAATAACAGTGCACCAGCACTACTACACAGTACATTTAGGAACTGTGCATTTAGTTAGTACTTTATTAAGGAAGTACTAAACTAAACGCACAGTATCTAAGGCGCATTAATGAACGTGTAGATGCTCCCAGTGAGTGGGGAATCCTGGGTTCTGGTCCCTACTGCCAGCGGTATTCAGGCATTTTACATTAGACAGTCATTGGTTAAAAAACAGAAATAATACCAGCATCCTGCTCTCAGATGAGTGTCCTAAGTACTAGGCTGCAAACACAAGGTTCTTTTTATTTCTTTATAGCCTTGTGAATCTTGCTTTCTTTCACACACTGTGGCACAGGTTCTGCAGGAATGGTGGTAATGTTCTCCAGTCAAGTTTCTAGCTTGGGGATTTGGGTATTCTCCTGAGAGATGGGAAATGTTATTGTGAATCCTGCCATACTGAGGAGGACTGGACATGGGCTATAACCACTGGGTTACTATAGAAAAAGTGAGTGGCATCTCTTTTGACCATTTTTTTTAAAGGAGTCAACTGTGTCCAGTTTCTTGAGAGGATGGATGTAGGCATTTGATCTCAGGAGCGGTTCCAGGATGTGGAGCTTGAGTGGAAGGAAACACCTAACCACAGCCTTGTCTTGAGTGTCTCAGACCTCAGAAACAGGCAGAGTTTCACAGGCATATGCCAAGGCATAGCATTTCTAATTGGTTAGCCTTGTGTAGTTCCCCATTCAGCAAAGGATTTTGAGGATTGCCAGTGTAAGGTGCCTAACTCTCCTTGTGCACTGTAAAGGCAGCTTGGGACTTACCAGTAACTCTGGGCTTTGTATTCCACTCTGGGAGCCAGTTGCCTGGTGTTGCAGTGTCAAATTATAGGAACCTAAATCCTTTCTTGGACCTAGCCCTAAAACAATATTTACTGACTGCCATATTTCTCTCGTAAATTGTGAACATTTCAACAGACTAAAAGTGTTTATTTTAGGTAACATGATAAAACCGAATAATGACTATTTATCATATGAACTGAGTATAATAATCAAAGAATTATGTAGTTCATGATGCATAGCTATTTTCCCTAGATCACACACCTTTTTCACATGTCTTTCTTTCTTAATATAAAGCTTTTTGTAAATTCCTGTACACAGAGTGAAGTCAGTTTTGTCCTGATTATCAGCTCTTTATTGGAACTGTTTTGGAGCTACACTGATGGAAGAAACAAAAACAAATCTTAAGCAACTTCTATTGTCACTTAAATTAACTACATGAGGATAGAAATGGATTATGTTTCAAGGCAATTTTCATGTACATCACAGAATAACCTAACAAAAGGGACTTAGAGACAAGTGAAATATTCAGATATTAAATTAACTAATTCACAGCCTTCACCTGCTGCCTTTCAGAGATGGAGCCCTCTGTAAACCAGAGAGAAACCAGCTTATCTATCAGTAGGGCTGTGAGAAGCTTTGGTTCGTGATTCAATTCAGAGAAGATTCGGCCCGAATCGGGGGCCTAATCTCCGAATCAAATCGCTAGAAGCTTAAAACTTTCCAAATTGATTTGGAGCCTCCGAATCTATTTGGAACAGATTCAGAGATTTGGAGAGCAGTTTTTTATGGGAAAACAGAAACTTAGAAGAGGGAGGAGGAGCAGGAGGGGAGGACTAACATCTCTAGCTGGCCAGTGACTGTGACTTCTCTCTCACTGCCCTTCCAATCGCAGTGTCTGGTGGAAGGGACATAAAAACAGCATAAAAGCCTCTGTGTGCAGGCTTTTCTGTCCCTCTCCTGAGCTGTTTCTGTCTGAGCATCAGTGTCTCAAAGGTACTGTGGCTAGTGGCCTGGCTTCCTAGTCAGTGGCCTGCTACTTTTTGCTGTTAGAAAAGATTGGAGAGGATATAGCTTAGCTTTGCTTAGTTTAGCATCTGTCTACTTCCAATTCATTTCTGAACCACTGGGGGAAAGGCGAAGACAAAGGGGAGCACATTCCCAAGGTGAGTGAGGTCACCCAGAGTATTGGGGAGGTGCTTGCTCTGGATGGCCAGCCCTCCTTCTTCGTTGAGTGTCCAGGGTTCAGACAATTCATGGTGCTCGTGGCCCCATCCTACCAAGTTCCCACATGCACCACTTTTAGCAGGATGGTGGTGCCCTCCCTGCATGGGGCATGCAGGGAGTTCTTGAGGGAGGAGCTGCACAAGGCAGGGCCGCAGGTGGCCTTACACTTCACCTCGGACATCTGGAGTAGCCGGGGTGGAGATCATGCCTACCTTTGCCTCACAGGACACCGGTGTGATCAGTCAGGGCATCAGTGGGCTCTCCTTGAAGCCGAGGTGCTGGATGAGTCCCACAGAACAAAGGAGATCATGGTGGCCATGAACCACATGGTGCAGGGGTGGCTCATTGGGCAGGCCGAGCTCACCTGCGGGTTCATGGTCACTGACAATGTGGCCAATATGGTTACGGCCGAATGTCATTGCTGCCAATTGTGTTGGCATCCATTGTGTGGCACACAGGCTGCACCTCATAGTCAGGGATGCTTTGGAGGGGGACAGGGCTGCTGGTGATGGCGCCGCCACCACTACTGCTACAAGCCAACTGATTTCAAAGTGCAGGAAGGTGGTGGGCTACTTCCACCGCAGCATCAAGCAGGGCAAGATGCTGTGGGAGAAACAGGCAGAGCTGAACATCCCGCAGCATAAAATCATGCAGGATGTGGAGACTCAGTGGAACTCCACATACCTGATGCTCAAAAGGCTGGTGGAGCAACAGAAGGCCATTTATGAGATGACCTTGCTTGGGGAGATTGGGATCAGCAGCTCCCTAAACAGAGCTGAGTGGGGTACCATCTCCCAGATCTTGGTAGTCCTCAAGCCGTTCCTTGAGGCCACTGAGACCCTTAGAGCTGGTGATGCCTTCCTCAGCCAGGTGATTCCCATAGTGAGGGAACTTGCGAACCAAATGGAGAGCTTCCAGGGGATCAAAGTTCCTGGCTGGGGAAGGCCGCTGTCACCAGACGTGCAGGCACTGGTGAGGCGGCTGAAGGAGGGCATCAGGAGACAGCTGGATCCCTTGCAGTTCAGTACGGTCCACATGATGCCAGGCATGTGTGACCTGAGGATGAAGGGAAGCATGTGCACTGGCAGCACCAAAACCCTTGATCACTGGACGCGGGTGCTGGTCAACAAAGTCAGGGAGGCCGAAGGGCAGGGGCAAGGGGATGTGGAAGAGGGGGATCCTCTTTCCCGTGCCAGCACTCCCAGCACCAGCCAGTCTCCTCCACACCAGCCACTGCCAATGTGGGCCATGGGCATGGCTTCAA
>NW_005842470.1:824012-824494 GCF_000455745.1 Alligator sinensis | reverse complement strand
CTGCCAGGATGAACTTGGAGGTATGGGCTGGCGATATGAGGAGTGGGCATGACCACTAAAACTGCACCCTGCCAGGATAGGGAGGCCTGGTGGGACTGCTGGTGGCATGGCAGCCCCATAAATGCCAACGATCCCCTGGTGAAAGGTGGGTACGAGGTGCCATAACCTCCAGCTAATGTATGCATGCACACAGTCCTGGCTGGGGAAACCCCAGACCTGTCACATCTTTGACAGGCCTGAGGCTTGCTGGTTGCAGTGCAATTATGAGGCTTCCGGTGAGCTCAGCTTAGCTGCCCAGGATGTCAGCTTTAGGGTTGGAAAACCCTTTTTCAGGTTGAGGAAATACCTGCAGTTGGTCCTGGATTGTGGGAATAGTAAAGAAGCCAGAGGCTGACCTGGCACACAATGCAGGCAAGAAAGCCAGTCAGTGAAAATGGAAATGGAGGTGTCAGGGGGTTAGAGACAGGCTGGGGTGGGGGGCA
>NW_005842470.1:816870-823709 GCF_000455745.1 Alligator sinensis | reverse complement strand
CCCTACGCCCCCAGCCTGTCCCTCACCCCCTGATTCCCCCATTTCCATTTTTACTGACTGCCTTCCTTGCCTGCATTGTGTGCCAGGCCAGCCTCTGGCTTTTTTACTATTCCTTCCATCCAGGACCAACTGCAGGTACTTCCTCAGCCTGACAAAGGGTTTTTCAACCTGAAAGCTTCCTAAGATGCATTTATCTAACTATTCTGTTTTTTTTTCATAATAAACATATAAACATAAAAACACAAGCCATCATACACTACGGGTAACATATATCCAATACAACATCTTTACTTCTTGCTGTCAATTCCTTTATAAAAAGAAAGGCTCTGTGACAGTTCAGTTTGGCTAACTTAGATGCTGCTGGTGCTACTGGTGCTGACTGCTGAGTCACCTGCGTTATTTTTACCTGCTGCTGTTTACAGTGGTGAACCGGCCGAGGCTGTAGGGGAGGAAGAGGCCTCACTGGGGTACACTGCCGTGTTGTGCAGAGGCCCCAGTGCCAGGAAGGATGCACCTGAACACACACACAGTGTCACCCACCCATGTCATGAGTTTTGCCTGCCTGCGGCCAGAGGTGCAGGGCCCCAGTACCCAGACTCCTCTTGCACCTATCTCCTTGACAGCTGGCAGGCAGGCTTTGTGGCTGCAGCAGGGGCTAGCAGGCCTGCAGTAGTTTTTTTTAACCCCCCTGCACCCTAAGAGAGAGACAGTTGCACAAGCACCCATGTCATGAGTTTTGCCTGTTAGTAGCCAGAGGTGTAGGGCCCCAGAATCCCTCTGCACCTATCTCCTTGACAGCTGCTGGGGTTAATGGCTGCAGCAGGGCCTGGCAGGCCTGCACTAGTTTTTTTCACGCCCCCTGTGCCCTAAGACAGACATAGCTGGCAGGCCAGGCCTGAAGCAGTTTCCCCACTCCCCATGTGGCCCAAGACAGACACAGTTGCACAAGCACCCATGTCACGAGTTTTGCCTGTTAGCAGCCAGAGGTGTAGGGCCCCAGAACCCCTGCACCTTATCTCCTTGGCAGCTGGCAGGCTTCATGGCTTCAGCAAGCTCTAGCAGGCCTGCAGTTTTCACCCCCCTGTGCCTTAACACACACACAGTGTCACCTATGTCACGAGTTTTGCTTGTCAGCAGTTTGAGGTGCAGTTTCCCAGAAACCCCTGCACCTATCTCCTTGAAAAGTGGCAGGCTTTGTGGCCTCAGCAGGGGCTACTACCCCTGCAGTTTTCACCCTACTGTGGCTTAACACACACACATGACATGAGTTTTGCTTCTCAGCAGTTTGAGGTGCAGTTTCCCAGAAACACCTGCACCTATCACCTTGAAACTTGGCAAGCTTCCACCCCTGCAAGTTTCATCCAAACAGCCAAAAAACAACAGAGTGATAGATATTGCATTGATTCCTCATTATACTCTATGGCTGAATCGCCAAATCTCTCCCAATCACCTCCGAATCTTCTGAAGCCGATTTGGCTGAATCAAATGGGAAAAGCAATTCGAATATCCAAATTGAATCATTGGCATCTGAATCGGCCAAATCCAAATTAAATAGTTCCCTATTCACATAGGCCTACTTATCAGGTATTAGAGTATTGTGTTGCCCCTAAAACTGTCCTTAGTCCATTGTGATGAGCAATATGAGTATCACTTGGTTATGACTAGTAGCAAGTGTATGGGTAATGTCTAGTTTCTGTACAGAGGCAAGATAGAAGGAAAATCCTAAATGCTGCTTTTTTAACATAAGACAAGTCAGTGGTTGGAGGTAGAGGAAAACGTTAATAGCAAAATATTAGTGTTAGGTATTTGAGGAAGATGAGAGAGAAGATTGGGGTAAGTTTTTAGTGAATGAAATAAGAATTAAATAGGACTGCTGGGTTGTATTTAGTCTTTTTATTGAACCTATTTTAAACAACATAACACAGCCTCATGTAAAAGGTCCATTTGATACTTCCATGCTGGCAGCATAGAATTCTAATATTATAAAAGCCTAAGTCAGACAGACTGTCTGTCTGTCTGTCTGTAATGCTTTATTTGTGCTCTGATTGGCTGACAGAAACAGCCAATCAGAGTGCTCCAAGTGTGGGGGAGCACCGCCATGATTCCAAAGCCATGCTGAGGACTGGACAGAGGGTGGGGGAGCTGGGGCCAGCAGCACTGGCCTCTGCTTTCCCACCCTGCTCCCTGCAAGAGGCACTGCGGCAGCATGGGGCGTTTGGTGGCGTCACTCCATCCCAGCCCCTTCCCCACACCGTCATTCTTGACGGGCAATTGGCTAGTACATTGATATTTTTCTACCAGAGTACATGTATGCCAGACTTCATTTTGGAAACCTCTGGACTATTGAAGCCTTTCTGAAGTTGGCATTGTTCACAGTAACATACCTGACTGAATCACTTGTTATGGGTAATAAATACCCTTTCTTGAATTTTTAGAAAAAATGTTTAAGATATCTGTTTCACTATCCAGTTATACTTGCACCTCTGTTAAATTGAATCATACTTCCCGTGACATCGTATGGTTTGACTGTATCACTGCAGAACTGAGAGTGTAATATTTTGTTGTGTTTATATTACAGTATAGCCTAGGGGTTACAACTGAAATTGGTCCCTCTTGTATTAGGCACTGGATGGACATAGTGAAAGACATTTCCTGGTCTGAAGAACTTGTAATCTAAATAGATGAGACAGAGAGAGAACTGAAGGCACAGGAAGGTGAATTCATTGTTCCAAGGTCACACAGCAGGCTGGTAACATAGTAAAGAGTACAGGCTGTTTCTTCTGACACCCAGCCAGCCTGTTACCCTCCCTCACATGTTATTACCATTTCCCAAAATCATAATGGCACTTCTGGGTGTTAGAATTAAAATCTGAATACAATCTCAAAGTTTTGGTATCTTTAGCTATTGCTCAATACATTCTGAGGGATATTTGTGAGCTTTCCTAACTTGCTGCTTTTTCATTTTGCTACTGTTTCTGGTAAGTAGGCCAAGTGCTGATGTTGGTTATTAAGTCTTGTGTGGTGCTCTTTATATATCATAAAGAGGGAAAAATCCACTTTTCCTTTGGCCCTGTGTTACGGAGGGCTGATTACAGCTTTCCTTCTGTACTTTTTTTCTAGGGATTTCCCCCTATAGAATAAAGAAAAAGAAAAAAAGAAAAGAAAACAAACAAAAAAATGTAGTCCTAACCTGTGCTACCTTTATATTCAGTTGTTCATAGAGTTGAACAAGGACCAGAGCTGAAACATCCCCATGGTCATGTACATCTAACATGGGGCACTGCCTTCTTGGTTGGATCCTGACCCTGTGAAACATTCTCAGTATCTTTGTAGGAAAGATGCTGGGCTAAAGATGCTATTTTGTAGGTAGCTGACACCTTCCATACTAAAAACTAGTGAAAGCTCTTTCAGGCTGCTGTCATCTTTTGTTGTATGTTTATATAGGCCCTAGCACAATATGAATCTAGTACATTACTGGTGTTCCTAGACTCCATAGTAATACTATTGACAAGGAGGAGGTTGCAGGCATGGGAGATGGTTCTTTCTGAGAACCAACATATCTGAGTGTGGAATCAGGAGAATATGACTCCCACATCCTCTATTACCAAATGTAAAGAGAAAGGAATTGCAGGGTGGGGGGCAATGTCGCTAAAACAGAGACAATTAAGTTTTGGCTTCTAAATATTTGACTAAGCTCTATCAAATATAAGGGCAACATGGATGGAAACGTACGTTTTTGGCCAAAACATGTGGCACAGATTTCAGTGGGTCCTGATCATGGACTTGTGTTCTGCGAAATTTTATTCCTAGTAGGAAATACACAAAGTGGAAACAAAGTGGAAAACTTCTAGAAAAAGCACAGTTTCATTACATTGACAAGTACAAGCTACATTTCCAGTTCCATTTCTACCGAAACTATTTTATGAAGAAATACTTCAAAGTCAAACTCTGACTATCCTTTAGAACCGAGGCTGTGCAATAGGGTATCCAATACAGACTTTCAAGGACTTGCCCAGGAGTTAAATTAAGAGGTAGGGGCCTAGACTGATGCTCTTGGATTAAGAATGGAGAACACCACAACACAGGTTAGCAGGTCACAACACTATGTGATTACTCTGCTTAAACAATAGGTGTGCCACCCTCTAGAGTGGGATAACAGACTCTTTGGCTGTTCTGTAACAACATGGTTTAGCTTCCCACCAGGAATAACATGACTATGAAAACTTTCTGAAAACACTGCAAAAGTTGATCATCTGAGCAGATATGCCAGATTAGTGTGTGTGTGTGTGTGTGTGTGTGTGTGTTGTTTTCTGAATAAAGAAAATACATCCACCCTCAGATTCTACAAAATTTCATAGTTTGCATTAGAACAATGTAGGAATCATTCAGGATTTATGGACTGCTTAGTGGGAGATGTACTTCTTGGCATTATTCAGATCCTATCAAGATTAACTGAAAAAAAAATACATGAGTTTTGCTCTGCTGGATATTTAGATTGGTTTCTTGTCTTCATATTTCTTACACAAAGCAGATATTCATATTGGTAAGTATTCCCATCTGTACTTCATTCTACTCAGTCTTATGTACCTAAGCATCCAACAGTACAACATAGTAAAGGAGCAGAATTTATATCAGGGCTGTCCACTTTCTAAGACTGCACCTGGGGAGGTACTGGCCCCCTATGCTGCATGCTGTGCAGATGCTTGCTATGTGACTGCTGCATTGTGTCCACATGGTGCCCCTCCCACAGCTGCACCACATGGCCCAGGGCTCACCCACAGCTCCCTGAGCCACACCATGCTGCACTGCCTTGCCCCTGGGTGGGGACAGGAGGTGGAAGCTGGAGGAGGGAGAGGGAGCTTAGGGGGTGATGGCCTGGTAGGAATTTGGGGGCCACAATTTCACCGTACGGGTTGCCAGTTGGATAGCACTGACTTATACAGTTTTGCTACTGAATTAAAGAATCTTGTAGTGGTGTTGCAGCTATGATGGTCTGGGGAATATGCAAAGAGTAAGATAAGTTAGGTAATTCTCTTTACTGGACCAACTTTATAGCTGGGACAGAGGTTAGACAAGTTTTCAGGTGCAAAACGCCCTTCCTCATTTTGTGCCCATAAACTTGTCTAACCTCTCTCCCAGCCATGAAGCTGATCCAATAAAAGTTGTTGCCTAACAAAACTTGCTTTCGCTAAAAAAAAAAAAAAAATCTTGTTTTTTTTATTGTATATTATGTCCTTTTGGAGAAAATCTGTTTTATATTGTTTGTTGTTTGCTCTCCTTGCAAAGGTGCATGTATGACCCACTCTGGAATGTGAAATTCTAGGTGTTACATAAACAATAACACATGACATAGTCTGATTGGTCCAGATGCCCACTATCCTGGGGTGTTAAGCATGAGGTTTCAAGCCAACTGTCTTCAATATCTCAAATTCTGGAGGGTATTGCAGAATTGCTTTTTTTTTGGCGTTGGTGCTTTGGAAAAATATTCTTCTAAGTTTTGAGCAAATGGTGATGAAATCATAACTAGGGCCACACATTGGATGCTGAGGTCATACAGCAATAAGACTACTTGACTCATTTGGTAGATTATACCAACTTCATGGTGGTTATAAACTCTTTTTAACTCTGGAGGTGAGGTTTGAAGCTTCTAGATTACAGCATTTAGTTTAGAATTGAACTCTTTATCTGCTAAGAGAAGATGCAATGCAAAATCCCTTGGACTGTTTTACAATTAAAATTTTCAATTGGATAGAATCCGGTTTTTCCAGGATGCCCCCCAGTTGTGTAAAATGAGATGATTCCAATGTAAACTACCTGGTCTGCTCAAAATCTGGGTGCAGAGCAGCATGTGGCTATCACTCAAGGACATTTTTCTACGTTATACAGTGAAAAGTCCATTTACTTACAAATAACTAAAATGAAACAACAGAGCAAATCATATCCAGGCTAACAACAAAAAGCAAGCATTTCAGCTGTGGGCCCCTGATCTCAGCCAGTGCAATTTAGCAGACTCTCTAGGTCAGCGGTTCCCAAACTCTGACAGATTGCGCACCACCAATTTAAAACAATACAGCAAATTTTTGTCATATAAAGTCAGTAAAATAAATCTGTTCACGCATGCCACTGACAGATTGTCTGCGTACCGCGGGTGCTACCTGTACCACAGAGTGGGAGCCACTGCTCTAGGTGCTTCTACATCCCTCAGTTTTGAAGTAGTTGAGCTCCTCATAATCAGTTTGACACTGTGAAATGGGAACTGTCCCATTTTATAGATGAAGAACTGAGGCACAGAAGGATTAAAGTGACCTGCCCAGTGTCAAAAGCCATTTTTATATGAGGCCCAGTGTAGCGTCCTCACTATTAGGGTGTTCTTCATACCCCTAGCTGGCCTCATTGGATGGCTGCTGGGTCTCTGTGAAACCATTGCGGTGATCTCAGTCCACGGGGGCAAGCATCTGTCCTACAAAGCCCCCCTTCCCCTGGGCACAACCCGGCAAGTGGTTCACCAGCCTCCGCAGGGCGCTGAGTGGGGCACAGCAACACCCCTCGCCCCTTAGTGCGGAGGTGCATGCCTGGTGCAGCCTTTCAGCATGCAGCCAGACAACAGCAGGCCCGAGGGGCTGGGTCTCCGGGCCCTGCGCACCCCTCTGCCCCGCAAAGGGAGGTCATGGGCAGCTCATGCTGCAGAGGCAGGGGAGGAAACCGCTGGGCACGTGGCACCAGGGGCTTTGCTCCTAGTGCCAGCATCAGGCGTGGGGCTGGAGGATGGCCCCGGGGCACGGGGCTCCTTGCCTCCAGGCCGCCCCCACGAGCCCCTCCCCGGCCCCGGCGCCGCGGGA
>NW_005842470.1:803854-816463 GCF_000455745.1 Alligator sinensis | reverse complement strand
CTCCGCGCCGGCGGGCGAGGAGCAGAGCCCGGCTGCCCTGCCCTGCCCGGGATTGTTCCGTGCGGGGTGTCTCCAAGCCTCTGGTGCAAGCCCCGGGAAGAAAGCACGTGTTCCCTCTGTCTGGGACCCGGCCCGTGTCCCCTCCATGTGGGATCTGGCCCCCGTCCCCTCCATCTGGCACCTGAGCCCCGTCCCCTTCGTTTGGGACCTGGCCCCTATCCCCTCCGTCTGGGACCTGGCCCCTATCCCCTCCGTTTGAGACAAGGCCCCTATCCCCTCCATCTGGGACCTGGCCTGGGGAGCGAAGGAAGGAGCTCAGCCTCTGCATGAGAAATGCCCTAAACAGAGCAACACCCGGACCCTGGTGAGGCTGAGGCTATGTTGTAGTCATGCATTTGCTGAACAATGGTCGAGTTGTCTTTACTAAGGCACCGGGATGATGCGCCTTTCTGGTAAGGGACAATAGGAGTCCTTTGTCCAGGCTAGCAGCTTTCTAAGGCAGTCACAACCTCTCCAGCTGGGGTGGCGGTGAAGCCCCAGAATGAATGAAGTGCCAGAGAGGTGGAAGGCGACCCCCTTTCCACAGTTTACAGAATGAAAGGCAAATGATGGTCATTGCCACTGATTTCTTTTGTGATTGCACCAAAGAGAAGCAATGGATGTTGGGAAACCAAAGTAGGTGGGTGGCCAGGGCTATTTGTGTGTTGTTTTTAATAAATAAAAGGGGGGAAGCCCCTAAATGTGGCCTACTGCTTTATTTATATTATTTGGGAATCACTTTGTCCTAAAAGAAAGTTACAGAATTAAATCTAATGAAGTCTGATGTATGTGGCATGAGCCATGGGTTGTTTTTTGTTTTTTGTTGAATCTTGGACAGGGGGGAGCCAGGTGGCCTATTTGACTGTTAAGGGTATATAGAGCCTTTCACCTCTTGCTCACAGGTTCAAATATGCCTCACTTACCAGTGAATGAAAACGGGCTTTCAGTGACCTAATGAAATGAACTGGTCCCAGTCCAGTTGCCAGTAGGCCATGTATTCATATTAGAATTGTCACCCCATAGTCTTTGTAGAGAACTTTAAAGAAAACTTCAAATTTTCATTGAAAGTTGCCCTGTGTAGCTCTAAAGATCTAATTTGAAGTCTAAGCATTCTTATGTGATGATATGGGGAAGTTCATATTTTACTGCTCTTTCAAAGGAAGAGTTCAGTCCCAAACACAGTAGACTAAGACTGCTTCTAGTGTACTTCTGATACACTAGAAGTACTGAAAAGAATTCTTTTTAAAGTCAATTACCATTGTCCTCGAGGAAAAGAATAGATGATATGAAGTGTACCCCGTTTAGAAACAGTTACATAAGTGAACATATGGGGAAAAAATAAGTTATATGCAGATTTTTTCTTGTCACTTTTTAGTGTTTGACTTTCTAGTATTATGACTGATTAGTCTGCCAGTCAGTCTAAGAGAATTTAGAAACCTATCTTGATTCAATACTGTGACATCTCTTCTAAACTTGCTTATAATACTAATGCACTCAGCATTTCAGTTGATGCTTATTTACAGCAGGTTGGCATATTTTAGCTATTTAGATTCTTATATTGGCACCCTCTGAGAAATTATGGTCCACTTAATATTTATTATTAAAGCAATTGGTCTCTGAGTTGACTAGAATAATAGAAATATGAGAATTAAGTGCTGCAGATGGTGGTATTTATATCTAGCCAGGTGTGGCCAGGTACTCTTTAGGTAAACCAAATGGTAGGTATTGTCTATTGTTCACTTTGCACGCTATTTGAATTTGCAATTGTTCTTCTGTATTATTTTCTCACTATGTCCTTCCTCTGTTACTAAAAGGAACTGTTGCTAGGGTTGTTACACAGTATCTTTATATATACAGGTATTTATGTAATTTTCAGCCATGTTAAAAGTTCTGCTGTTACCTGTCATGCTTCCCTGGGTTGTGAACTTCATTCTTCCCTACTGCACACTTCTAGATTGTGCTTTTCCCAGAGACATGGAACTGATGAAATGCCATTTCCAGGACTTGCAAACACTTTTGTGTTCACACCCATTTGTGACAGGGGGCAAGCTTGGGGCCAAGTCTCAAGTCAGCCTGCCCACCTGTCTATGTAGGGCAGTCCGCCCAGCCTTTCCTGCCATAACTTGCTATTACAATAAACTGGTGGTTAATGTGGGAGGCTGCCCATTCTATGCCCTGATGCCAGGGGGTGCTATGCATGGCTCCATAGGGGGAATTATCCATGCCTCCTTACCTGCCCTACACTGTGGCCCATGTCTTGCAGATGGCATCCAAAATGTTATCATACTCCCGGCCACAAGCTGGACCAAACCTAATCCTCCACCCGGTCTCTCACACACACACGCTCATACCACCTCCCTCTCACAGGGGCTTCTCACACTCCACCCCCTCTCACAGGGTCTCTTGTTTGCTGCACCATACTGTGCCCCCTCCACTCTGCCCTGCTCTTTCCTGGAGCGACCCTTCTGGCCATCAGGCTTATCTAAATCACACCTTGACTTGCGACATGCAGTCTCTTGGGCCTCTCTCGTGATCCTCAGCTGGGTAGTGCCAGTCAGTTCACCAAATGGAGGGCCAACTTCGTCCTAGTCCCTCACCGGGCTCCTTATACACAATACCCTGATCTTGTGGGGGGTTGGCCCGTGTGCTGCCCTTCTGGCTGTCCTTAAGCCCTACTCAACACATGCCCTGGGGCTGCCCTGTCCCTTCAGCCCTAACCAGCCCCAAATTACGCCCAGCCTTTCAGGTCACCCTACTCTGGGCAGGCCCACTGACACCCCTGCTCTCTCAGGCTCTCTCAAATGCCCCCTCTCTGGAGCCACACACCTGCACCCCTGCGGGCTCAGGTGGTGCAAGCAGCTGTTCCTGGCCCCACTCATCCCTCTTTGTAACCCACCTGAAGGTGGAGGCTGGGGCTTAGGCATCCCAACCTGCCTTATACCAGAGAGGTTCATGGTCCTGGTATTTAAGTGGGGCTGTCATGCCACTGGCAGTCCCACCAAGCCTCCCTATCTCAGCAGGGTACAGTTTCAGGTCATGTCCAGGGTCACTGAGGCCTCCTCTGCCCCCACAGCCTCACCCTTACCTCCCAGGTGTTCCAGGAGCAACTCAGTCTGGTGTTGCCTCCTTGGCTGCTCAACACAGAACGCTGCCTCTCTGGCCTATATTTGAAAATGGCCACCCTCATTAGGTACCTGGCAGCTGCCTGATCCTGCCCTTGCAGTGGCAGGCACCAAAGGGGTGTAGGTTGTAGCTGTGTTGGTCTAAGGACATAGGCAGACAAGGTTCCTTGGGTGAATCTGATATCTTTTATTAGACCAACCCAAATAGTTGGAGAATAGTTGTTAAGCAAGCTTTCGGGTTCAAAAACCCTTCTTCAGGCTAAGGAAGTTTCAGCAGTTGGTGGTGCACTTCACACCATTATATCAGATTTGAATGGCTGAGAAATCTGATTACCCGTTGCTTCATTTTCATGTCTTTCAGTTCACTCAGCTAGTCTCACTGGGAGTGTTTTGCAGTCATAGAATCATAGAAAATGTGGGTTGGAAGGGACTTCAGGAAGTCATCTCATCCAACCGCCTGTTCAAGGAAGGACCAGCCCCAACTAGATCATCCCAGCCAAGGCTTTGTCTAGCTGGGTCTTAAGAACATCCAAGGACAGAGATTCCACAACCTCTCTGGATAGCCTGTTCTAGTGTTTTACTACTCTCCTAGTGAGAGCTTTTCCTAATATCTAACCTAAACGTTCCTTGCTGTAACTTGAGACCATTGCTTCTTATTTTATCATCTGCTGCCACCGAGAACAGTCTAGCTCCATCCTCTTTGGATTCACTCTTCAGGTAGTAAAAGGCTGCTATTAAATCCCCTCTCAGTCTTCTCTTCTCTAGACTGAATAAGCCCATTTCCCTTAGCCTCTCCTCCAAAGTCATGTGCCCCAGCCTCCTAACCATCTTTGAACATCACAGATATTTTAAAAAACTAGGCAGTCGGCAGTACAGCAACAGCAGTCACTATATATGCCATGAGGCTTTAATATGGCTATTGAACTGGGCTTTTAAGGTATTTCTTGGTATTGATTTATTTCTGTTAAAATTACTTTCTGAATTGCTAGGTCTTATGAGGAAGCCCAAGAATGTCACATGAACTATGATATTCTACTTAAAAGTTCAAGTCCATTCTACCTGTCCTGTTCAGTAAGCATTTATTGTTGATAAATGTGAGAGTATTATCAGCATTGGTTGACAATAAACATGTCTTTTCCTTTACAGGGAAGGTGTATTTGAGAGCTAAATCCATCCCTCAAAGTTTTCATGTGATTCCCTTTAATTTATACATGGAATTGTTCAAGAAATGGTTACAAAATTTGGCTTTAATGCTGTACAAAGTTGGATGGATGGCTGGGTGCAGTGCTACAAGACAAACAAAAATCCTCATATGGTTAAGCTAGCTACCAATGGGTAGCACACAGTAAAGGTGCCATAATTTCCTGTGTATAAAATTACTAGTTGCTTTTTACTAGATTGTGGGCATGTCTATATGAGATGCTGACTGTGCAGTAGCCGAAAAATACTGCACAGGAGTGTGTCACAGCACGGACACTGCTAATATGCTACTGCACAGTATTATTAGGCTGCTGTGCAGTAGTGCCACCTAAAAGACGTTTGCCAGTGCTACTGTGCAGTAACTCCAGTTACTGTACATTTATTTAGTACTTGCTAATACAACTACTAAATAAATGTGCAGTAATGACTGTGCACTAGTGTCTCACGTAGACATGCCCATTGAGTACTAACTTTCTATAGATTTGTTTTGCCTGTGGTGGATTCTTGTACTAAGGTTGTGGAGCCTGGATCCTTGTGGCCATCGCACGGGGTGCATATTTTTGATGATATACATACAACTTCTGGGCAGCAGGGTGATACATGCAGTGGGGGCTGTGTGCTGAGTGGGACACAAACTTAGGGGCCACATACTATCCAGGTGGATGGGCATCCTCCCTCCCCAGCTTTCCCCACTTCATGGGCTGCCCAGTACCTGCCTCTCTTGCCATGCTCATAGCGTAGGCCTGGCCCCTCCTCAGGCCTTCTCCAGCTTCTCCACAGCACAGGCAGTCCAGATCTCCCCCTGCTATGCATGCAGCATCCCTCCCTTCCCAGCTGTGCCCACCATCCACCTGCAGTATAGGCAGTCTTGTTCCCTTGTTTGCTGTGTGCACAGTTTGGGCATTCCAGTCTTTGGGGCTGGAGTAAATGGTAGGGGGTGGGGAAGGAGACAGGAAAATGTGGGTTGCATGCTAATCTTTTGGGAGCTGCATGTGGCCCTCAGGCTGCCTTTGGACAGCCATGCTCTACGTTGCTGATGGGGTTTCTTAGTGTGACATTTAAGGATGCTCCTAGTGGCATTAGTACTATATTCATACAGCTCCAGTTACATGAGAAAGACTGAGGGAGAAGATAGTTTCAGAAACTTAAGGTATAATTCCAGGACTGACTATATGTTTCCAATGCAGATGTGCCTTGTAACACAGACTAGTTTGCATTTCACTAATCTCTGGTTTTATATTGAAACAGTGTTTTTATGTTTGCCAGTTAGGATGTCTTCTCTTCCCAATTCATGTATGGCCAAAGGGAATTATTAGTTTTGGAAGGGGGAGTAGCTCCTATAGACTAGGTGATGTTAAATATGGGAGGATGTATGAGATACATTACTTTTGTGGCAGGTAGCCCTATATTTTAAATTATGCTGTGAAGAAAATATTTTTTTTAAATTGGAATTTTGACACAATTAAGCAAGCTACATTACTCCTTGAAGATTCTATATGTAGATGTAGTTAGGTACAGAGCAACTGGAGAAATAAGATTGATGATGGACTGTGATGAGGGCTAAACTTTGAAGATTTTGGGCCAACGCTCATATAAATACATGTAGCTACACTGAAGTCAATTCACTTATGACTTCAGTTAATAATGTGGCCCCCTACCTTTAAAAGAGAAAAGAATAACTAAACACTTATTTTTGATGGTGCTTCAAGGTTTAAAAGTAACTAAATATAGGCCTGCAAGCTCAGAAATAACATCTTGCAATAAGAATAACCAAACAATGCTTAAGGCTATGTTCAAACTTCCCAGGTACTTAGGCAGAGAGAATGAAAGAATAAACTTTCAAAATCTAAAGCATTCAATTATTAAACATTTAGGCTCTTTAAGTACATCTGAAAAATACTTTGTGGTTTTTACACGCGCGCACACACACACACACACACACACACACACACACACACACACAGCTTAAACAAACTGTAACATGAATGTTATACCAAAACGTAAAAGGAGTTGCATAGAAGTTTATCTTAAACAAGTTATGTTAGCATCTGAGCATCCCCTAGCATTGATTCTGTAATGTCTACATTTTGCTCAGGCACTGCAACACTGAGATACCACATGAAAAAGAGAGAAAATGTCTGGCTTATTTCCTGTGGCCAAGCTGAGTGAAATGCAAAAAGTAGATCGTGCTTCAAAAACCCTTTTTTCCATATCTGAACAATTTAAGAAGTTGATAATACAGGTTAGAGAATTTTATTTAAATGATTTTGACTTGATAGTCTCTTTCTCTGGAATATGATAGGATGTGGAAGTTTTATAAGTTTAAAAGACTGGATCAAATTGTACCTTGAAGTACATATATATACATGCAATCCTACTGACTTCACATTTTACAGACGAGTCAGTAGAATGGCACAAGTATCAATGAAGGCAGAATTTGATGCACAGTAATGATGCATGCTGATTGGTAGGATTCATGAACTTGGTTTATAGTTTTTATTCACCGTTCCTATATGACAGACAAGGCTGATCGCATCACCTGTTCCCATTACATGGCCACATATTCAGTTGCTTATTACTTTGCTAATAATCAGTATTTGGGCTGAAAGCACCATACTTCATGTTTCCACACTTCAGCTTCCATTGATATATTTTTTAAAGAGAGCGGCCACGTCTACACAAGATGCTTTACTCAAGATTAGAGCAAATTACTGCACAGCAAGCATCACTGTTTACAGGTGCAGATGCTTACTGCACAGTAATTTGGTTTAATCATGAGTAAATATGCTGCCTGTAAATACAAGTAGCAAATTTACTTGTGTTTACTTACTGCACCATACAGGATGTGTAAATGGCTGACCGGGAACAAACTTGCTCCTGGTCAGCCAGGCAGCAGGGGCATGACATTGCTCCCTGCCCCTGGGAACTTCTTGCTGCCAGGGCATGCTCTTCGACCAGAGTCCAGGTGGTGACAATGTCCCTGTGCCCTGGCAGCAGGGAGCTACCAGCCCCTGCTCCCCGACCACAATCGCAGAGTTGGGGCCAGGGAGATTGTTCCTAGCCTGTTCCCAGCCATTACCCCACAATCACAAGCTGGGAACAAGCTCCCTAGCTCCCATCCCATGATCGTGGAGCAAGGGATAGGAACTGTTCCAGTCAGGGGCAGGTCCCAGTCTTGTGCCCTGATTAGGCAATCAAGGTGCCCAGCCGGGGGCTTGCTGATAGCTGCCCCACCGGTGGATCAGGGCAGGGAACTGGGACCTGCCTCTACCCTGCAGCTCTTTCCAAGCACCCTGCAACAAGTGGGGGAGCCAGGGCAGGAGCTCCCTGCTGCTGGGGCAGGGGGACATTGTCCCCGCCTCAACTCCAGTGGTGGAGCCCGCCCCAGCAGCAGGCAGCTCCCAGGGACAGGGAGCAATCTCCCAGCCCCTGCCAGGAGATAGTTGTCTCCTGGCCCCATGCTCCCTGCCAGAGATCCCCTGGCTGCCTCAGGGCTGGAGGGGGCAGGAGCAGACTGTTGCCAGAAGCAGCAAATCTACTCCGGCATCCCCACATATGCAGGCACCTGCCCAGGGTGGGTTTACTTACCCAATGTCATGCAAAATATTTCAGCCATGAGGCTGGGGCAAAGTACAATGCTTTCCCATGGTAAAAAAAATCTTGAGACCTTTAGATTGACCAGCTCTTGTGCCCCATGCCTCGGGATAGGGATTTGAAATTTGGCAGGAAAAAATGTGCCTTTTCCTGTCCCTGCCAAAATCTGCCTAAATTTGCCCAGGTTATAAATGTTTGAAAAATCATAGTTTGCACATGCTCAGTAGAAACTTTGAGTTTTGCAGCTGTCTCCAAGATTTCTTCCTCACTGAGCATGCTCAGTCCTTCACCATGCTGCACGTTTGACTATGTAACTGAAGACCATATCATAATGCATACATGTAAGTGTCTGAATTACAACTGCAGAGGCAGCACAAATTCCAGCATTTTCTAACTTCTGCAACTATAGTTTTTAATACATATGTCATAATACCCTATGGCATATGTTATAGAGACTAATTTAATCTTGGCACCCATCACTAGCTATTTCCTGTGTAGCTTCTTATCATTTGTCTAACAGGGTTGCAAAGAAGCTCCAACTAAGATTTGGTCCTCATTGTACTAGGTTATAGAAAATATGTAGTAAGAATTTTTTTTTGCCACAAGAGTCTGGGTGGTCAATACGCAGGGTGATAAGGGTAAAGGATGACTTCTCAGGGATGAATGGCAGCTAGATAGCCTGTGGACTAGAATAAAAAAAATCAGTCCTGTGCTATTAGACCACCCTCCATCTCATACATTCACTTAAAAAATAAAGTAGTTCCGAACTAATTACAAGTACAAGATTTCCATTACAAGGCTTCTATATGCAGTTTTGTGCAAGAACAGTCTACATGACGAACCACCAGAGGGTTGCAGGGTGGACAGAAGGGAAAGGGGGACAGAGTGAAGGAAGAAAAGGAAAAACAATGGAAGCTTTAGGTAAAAATTGAAAGACACAAAACATAAAAAAAAAAATCCCAATGTGCATTGTGCATTTATGAAACAAGGAGAAAGCAGTAAAGAAGTAAAATGGGCTTTTTACTTTTTGCCATGGCACAATAATTATTTTTACTAATTAACTGAATATTGAAAGAAAATGAGGCTTTGGGGAATGAAAAAATATGAAAGTAACTGCAAAAACGTATTTTAACAAAACTAATGAAATTGCTCTTCTCTTTGGTCTTGTACAGCACCCGTAAATTATGCATAATCTGCAAATTAGCTTTTAAACATCTGTGATAGACTAACATGCACAACTCTTTCTACGCCTGAGGAGCTGTCTAGCACAACTGCAAAGGAAATTGGTTTAACTACATTGGAAGTGTTGAAGTTGGGATTTCTTTAACCATTTTCAACTTGCATACACATTCTTTTGTATTGGTGCTTACCCCTGTCTGAGTCAGGAGAGCGACATCTCCATGCCACTGGCACAGACAGACAAAGCCTTTCAGACAATATCTGTTTTGTTTTGTTTAGCTGTTTTTTTAAAAGAAAGTTCAATTTCTTAAGCCTCTTTGTTTTTGAACATTGGAATAGCATGTGATATTGGCAGCAGCTTTACACAGTTTTTCCTAATTTTTTTCTTGTTTTAGTATAAACTTGAAAAAAAAGTTTTGTGGCTTTTGTCAACACTTTATCACATTAGCAGCTAACATATTTTGCTCATCATCATGTAAATCTCACAAATATGGGAAAATATTTCACTTGGTATAAATAAACCTGCCTGACCAGTGGAAATGTTTTCACAGTATAGCTTCATTTTTCAAGTTACTTGAAACATTCTGCTATTCCTTGAAATATATATGCTTTTAAGGATGCTACTTAAACAACAAGAGAGATGTACCAGACTCTGAAGTAACAACAGAAACATTTTCTAGAGGTCTTAACATTTTCTTGAAGAGTCTCCGGTGATAAATTCTTAGACTTTCATCACTAAAAAAAATACTTTTGTGATCATTCTGTGTTAGTATTATGAAATTATGAAGAAAGATAACAGGAAGGGTACAATGGTACCCAAAAGCTTGTCTGTGTTTTTCCCATGTACATAGATGGCCACGTAAAAGATATCACCCACAAAAATCCTTGCTTCTCACAGGATCCTCCATTACATTTATAAAGCTCTGTGTTTGTGTAAACTGGGGGAGACTTGCAGCTGAGAGAAGCTGAAGACAATCTGCACATAGAAATTAGTAATAACACTAGACTGTGCTTTCCATTAAGAGATATTAAGGTACTCTGCAAAGGGGTTCAGTATTATCCCTGTTTTGCAATGTAGAAACAACCCCTGATAGGGGATGCAAAGCCAGAAATAGAATCCAGGTCTCCTGGTACTCTAGCCACTAAACAACCATGCCTGGACGGGGATAAACCCCTTCCACATATGAACAGTAACCACAAAACAAATGGCACAGAGCTCATCCTTGCCAATACTGTGGGTGCATGCAGGTGTTGCTATTAGATTGCACTTTACAGCAAGGACCTGCAAGAATGTGGTATGTACATCATTCAGTTTGTACATATTGCACAGTCAACACGTCTTCAAAACAGGACAGTATTCAATGGATGCTTTCCTAGGCCCCAGTGCGCTCCTGTGTACTTGTCTCATAAACTTTCAATGCTTTTATCCCCCCAATCCTATTCTTCTTTTCAGAGACAGTCACTTGTACCCTGCAGGAGAGAACAGTCCCAACAACTTTTCCAAAGCAACTGTGGTATTGTTAGAAGGAAATGCTTGTCAGAAGTTACTTTTGCAGTTATTGAGGAAATGTATAAAGCCTAGAGGCAGCTTGAGATTTTATTTTTATCAACTTTAGTTAAAAATTGAAGCAAAAAAAGTGTGTCAGCTCAGTTTATGGGGCCTGGAAGTTTAGTAAAATATGAACCAAATATTTTAAATTGTTATGAATGCTTGGGGTGAATTGTCATAGGATTGGCTCCATCTGCCTTATCTGGATGAGAAATATGTCTACAAACATCATATAGGATTCACTCCTAAAAGGTGAAAAATGGAAGAAAATCTCTCTTGAGAGAGAAAGGAACAAGAGGAAACTATAAAAGAGGGATGTGGCAGGTCAGGAATAGGAGGAAAATTGGGAGCCACAGTCATTTCAATTCTTAAGTTACCTTCCCAAAGATATAGCTTGGTGGGTACTATAGCTAACTGATTAGGCGTTTTGGCTATACAGTATCACATAAGGTAGTAAGTGCATATAAGTGATTTCACTATACTTGAAGCAACTCTTCTGTCTAAATGATTATGGTATTTACAGAACATATTGCTGGCTAACGCATGAAGAAGTCGACTGGTCAGCTATTTTGTTAAAATTTAGCATAGCACAGCAAATATCCTGCTTCAATGTGTGATAGTTAAAGGTTGAATCACAGGCATGGTCCTCTGCAATAGAACCACTCATGAGTCATGTAACTTCCAACTGATTCCTGCAGCTGATAGGAGACTGTGAAACATGGACAGAGACACAGTGTGGCTGCAGGAAGAGTTTAACATGTTGTCCTCTAGAAAAATAGAATAATATAAGGCAACTTTAATGTCCACAGAGGGTAGGATGATACTGGAGTTCCAGTTTCTCATTAGCAGTAGTGACTCTCCTTGCAGTTCTTCTAACAACCAACCATGGTAATGTACATTAGCTAGGCTACCAGTGACAAAAGTTGCAAATGCATTCTTAAGGCACAGTGTTTTTTTTTCAGTTTCCACAGTGTCAGATTGCAAGTAGCTGGCTCTTCAAACTTCTCAGTCAGTGTTTGTACCCTGCAGTCTGTTCTCTTCCGAAGACTAACAGTCTTTCTGCAATCAGTGTCTGTTATTGCCTCTCTCTCCCTATTTCTTATGCTAATTACCCACTCAGTAAAGGAATATTCTTTATCTCTTTATATGTTCCTGATCCTTTTGCCTTCTCCAACAGCTTGGTGAAGACACATTTCCTTTCTGGACAGTACTAGGGTGAACTCTATGCAATTCAATCACTACCCTATTCTATTGTCATTCTTCCAGCAGATCTAACTTTCTCATATACTTAAAGACCCTTTGTTCTTCTATTTGAGACTTTCTTGTCCTATTACAAAGCAGCCAAATTACATTTAAAAAAAGTGTTCCAGATAAAAGATTGCCGTGTTATAATCTCGTGATTTGTGATCCAATGTCTTTTCATATATATACTATTATATACTTCGTTTTCTTAAACGCTGGCTAATATTAAAACTGAACTTAAAGTTCCTGCTAAATAGCAGTCTTACTTTCTCCACCCTTCTTTATTTAGTGCCTGATTACTGCTTTTTTACAAAGGCTTCAATTTTCATTCATCCATGTCTCATGCAGATGCACAAACTTCAACCTCCCACCGTAGAGATTTGGTATATATTTGTAGATGCAAATGCCTTCTCTGCTATTTCCCTTCTCTCATCTGCATATATGGAAAGTGGACACAACAACATTCTGCCAGTGTTGCAGTCTGTGTCTCACTGCTCAAGTTGTATCCAGTGAGCTCTAATCTCTGTTATAAAGAAAAAGACCGCTGTTTAAAACCTGGTATGTACAGGAGTTTCAGACCCTTGCTGTCTTATAACCCTGCTAGTTTAATATGCAGCAGGACATCAGAAACTTTTGTGATGTCTCAGTAAAATTTCCACTGCTTTATTCTTCTGAAAAGTTTAT
>NW_005842470.1:801901-803823 GCF_000455745.1 Alligator sinensis | reverse complement strand
CCCTAGTCTCCACCTTTTCAGGTGATCTTTCCTTTCTGTAAAATCAGTGACAATGGCAACTTTTCTCGTCTCAGTGTTAGAAAGGGGAATCTGGTCCAATTCATCCCTGGATCCCCTTCTTATTTTAGATGTAATTTTAGCTTTTTTCCCCCTCCAGTTCTTGTACTGCAACTGCCAATGAGGAATCTGATTTGAATGCAGTCTTTGCTTTTGGGTGCTGTCTCTTTGCTCTTTCTGGTTTGTCCTTTGCCCCTGTCTCAGTAGCTAACAATCGCTCTTTCCTGCCAGCTCTGCTCCCATCCTCTGGTAAATACATGAAATTTATCCACTGCTATCACTATATGTGTTTTGGGATTTCAAACTTCATGTTTCAACTTCACTGAACAGCTAAAGGGGAATGGAAACAATTTATGTGATTACTGGCAAAGACTAAAAGCAAAAAACAAAGCAAAAAAAAACAATTTAAATCCTTGTTCCAGTAGAGAAAGCATTACTTCACTTTCTATTTTTCAGAAGCTGAAGGTTCAGTTAGGAGTACTTGCATAACAGAGGGCATGTCCACATGAGACGCTAAATGTGCAGTCGACTAATTCTACTGCACATTAGCTCGTCATGACAAAAGTTGTGCTATTGCACTAATGCAAAGCAGAATTAGTCTACTGTGCATTAGTATCACTAAAAAGGTGTGCGTCAGTCAGTATTATTATTATTATTATTACTACTATTATTATTACAGGTACTAAACTTAATGTGCAATACTTATGGTGCATTAATGCACGTGTAGACTTGTCCAGAATCACCCAGTGCCTTAGATCTGCAATTTAATTTTCTAAGAACTAGGTTATACTTATTCTTGTTTAAATAAAGTCAAAATGACATAAAAGTGGTCAGGGTGTGCTAATAGTTTCATAGTTTCATAGTTGGTCGGGCTGGAAGGGGCCTGAGCAGATCATCAAGTCCGACCCCCTGCCATGGCAGGAAAAAGTACTGGGGTCAAATGACCCCAGCAAGGTGTTCATCTAGCTTCCTCTTAAAGACCCCCAGGGTAGGAGCCAGCACCACTTCTCTTGGAAGTTGGTTCCAGATCCTACCCACCCTGACTGTGAAGTAGCGCCTCCTGATGTCTTGTCTGAATCTATCCTCTGCCAGCTTGTGACTGGTATGTCTAGTCACTCCTGGTAGGGCTTGGGGGGAACAGGGACTCCCCCAATGCCTGCTGGTCCCCTCTGACTAGTTTGTAAATGGCCACTAGATCCCCCCTCAGTCTTCTCTTGTGGAGGCTGAACAGGTTCAGGTCCCTCAGCCTCTCCTCGTAGGGCCTGCCCTGCTGCCCCCTGATCGTGCGGGTGGCCCTCCTCTGGACCCTCTCCATATTGTCCACATCCCCCCTGAAGTGCGGCGCCCAGAACTGGATGCAGTACTCCAACTGCGGCCTGACCAGTGTCACATAGAGGGGGAGGATCACCTCCTTGGACCTGCTCGAGATGCATCTGTGGATGCATGACAAGGTGTGGTTGGCCTTCCTGACCGCGTCCCCACACTGTTGGCCCATGTTCATTTTGGCATCAATAATGATTCCAAGATCCTTTTCTGCCTCTGCACTGACGAGAAGGGAGTTCCCCAGCCTGTAGGTCTGCTGCTGGTTCTTCCCCCCAGGTGCAGTACCTTGCTCTTGTCAGTGTTGAAACCCATCCTGTTCTCATCCGCCCACCCCTGTAACCTGTCCAGGTCCAATTGCAGCCTATTCCTCCTGTCTAGCGTGCCCACATCCCCCCACATCTTAGTGTCATCAGCAGATTTGAACAGGGTGCTTTTTACCCCCTCATCCAAGTCACTGATGAAGATTTTGAACAGTGCAGGCCCGAGGACCGAGCCCTGGGGGACCCCACTGCCCACATCCCTCCAGGTCGAAAATGACCCAT
>NW_005842470.1:792173-801660 GCF_000455745.1 Alligator sinensis | reverse complement strand
GCCCTTTTCCAGTCCTCTGGCACCACACCAGAGCACCACGAGTGCTCGTAAAGCTGTGCCAGGAGTCCTGCAATGACCTCTGCTAATTCCCTCAGCGCTCTGGGGTGGAGATCGTCAGGACCAGCTGATTTAAATAAGTCCAGTTCCTCCTGAAGTTCCCTGACTAGGTCCTCACTGACCCTAGACCTGGGTGCGCCTCCCCCGGGGCCTGAGGGGGTCCCAGCAGACAGGCTGATCTGGTCCCTGCTCGGGAAAATGGAGGCAAAGATAAATAATTCTATATCACTCTCTCAGGATTTGGAAACAAAACTCACATTAGGTCTATATTTTTAGATTATGGTATATGTGTCTCTTTGTCCTTCAGTGTGTATGCCTAGGCAAGAGTATGGAAGTGTGGAGGATGCCCTAGACCTATCCTCACCCCTTTTAGATCATTGTGACAGAGTCCAAAGGCCAGACTGAGTTCAGACATTCTTTGATGAAGCGGCTTTGATCCAGATGATGGAAGCAAATCGAGAAAGAAGAAAGCAACATGCTGTAAATTTGGACTCCAACTCAGACAACATATGGATCTGTGAAACTTGTAACAAGCTGTGTCGCTCTTGAATTGGGCTTGTCAGCCACAAACAGATCCATCAGACATCTGACTAGGCCTTTTATATGTACACCATGATCCAGAGGATCGACAGTTGACTACTGCTCACCATTCTTAATTTCTCCATAACTCCCAGTTCTCACCTTCATATTTTCAGGTAACAGTTAGGATCAATTTAGTGATCAGTGACAGAGCTGGTTAACTGTATCCTAGGGTTACCATATGTCTGGGTTTTTCCAGACATGTCCTCCGTTTTGGACCTTTGTCCTCCATCTGGGCAGGTTTTTTAAAATGCAAGCAAACGTCCAGGTTTTTGCTTTGCCTCTGCTTTTGCTTTGGGGCTGGGGGCAGCGGGGAAGCTGGTTGGCTGTCGGGAGATAACTTGCTCTCCACGTGGGCCAGGCAGCAGCTGGAAGGGGTGTGTGTGTGTGTGTGTGAGCAAGCTGCTTGGGCAGCAGGGCTGGGAGGGAGCAGGGGCTGCCTGGTTAGAAGTGCAGGGCATGGGCAGGACTGGGGGTCAGGAGTGAGGGGCACCAGCAGGTCTGGCAGGAAGCAGGGGCCTGCAGGTCGGGAGTGTGGGGCACTGGCAGGGCTTTGGGGGCAGGGGACTGAGAGGCAGGAGTGAGGTGCACCGGGGGGAGCAGGGAGCTGCAGGTTGGGAGTGAGGGGCACCGGCAGGGCTGGGAGGGGCAAAGGGCTGTGGGTCAGGAGTGAGGGGCAACATGGGGGAGCAGGGAGTTGCAGGTCGGGCATGAGGAGCACCAGCCAGCAGGGCTGGGGAGTGGAAAAGGGGCTGCGGGTCAGGAGTGAGGGGCACTGGCAGGGCTGGGCAGGCAGGGGGCATATTGCTGCCCCCACCACAATCGTAGAACCCCTCCCCCCACAGGTGTCCTCTTTCTTGAAATTGGAAACATGGTAACCCTACTGTATCCTTCATTTTAGGGAAATGGATTGTATAATTTAAGTCTTTCCTAGCTGATTTCTGAGTTTGACCTTGTAAAGGAGGAGAGACTTATAGGTGTCTTCACTCCCTTACTTATTTGTGTTACAGGAGATGCCCCTGTTGAGATTGGAGCCCAGTGCACTAGCTACAGTATAGGCATTTGTGAGAGATTATATCTGTTCCAAAGATTTTACAAAAGCTAAGAAGACAAGGAGGGAGAGAGAGTTGCCACAGGTGAAGTGACTTGGTCAAGGTTACACAGCAGGTCAGTGTCAGCATTAGGTATAGAACCCAAGTCTCCTGATTTATAGTCCAGTGTCCCACCCTAAACCAGCTTTTCTTAATCTTTTAAAACATTTTAGGCTAATATAAGTAAACATGCTTCTGCTGTAAAAAATTCCCAAGAGTAGGTTGCATATATCTTAATAAGAATAGGCTGGCCTTTTTGCATTCCTTAAACAGTACTGAATCCATGTCAATGATTCTTGCGTTGTAAAGTATCATCGGCATGTGAGTTAGCACCTATGAAGAATGAGGAAGTTAATACTTCAGAGCCATTGTTTCAGGTTGCCTGCAGACAGGATAAAACATCAAGGAGGAAGTAGAGGGAAATATTGCATTAGATCACACTGCAACGTATTTACTGCTTTTCCAGCATACTTCACATAACTAGGCACTAGAAAATAACCACAAGCTGCTGGCTGTTTAACCGACTGTCCCTCAAACAGCTCCTGCTATATCGCAGAGCCTCTGCACTTTAAAATGTAGAACCACTGTTCAGGGTGTAATTCTCATGGATGCCTGAGGGATTTCTACAGATAACTTTCATTAATGCAATTGGGTTTTAGATATGAAATCCCTGCATACTCTGCTGTGCACATCTTCTCTGTGGTATTTTCCTCCTAGCCTCTTTTCCATAGGAATGAAAATCTCCTTTGTCAAGTGGATACAAACTTGCCACTTGTGACACAGCAGGGTGATTTTTGTGTAGAATTATGTAGGTCAGGGCCGTCCAACTTCTTAGCAGTCAGTGGCTGTCCAATACAGGGAATGCATGCTGTGGGGGCCCTGGCCTCCCCTAGCCTACTCAGCTGTAAGCTCCCAAGTGGAAGAGCAGCTTCCACCATCACTGCCTCACCGTGTGCATGGACAGGCAAGCAACCGCTCACCTTCTTGGTCTCAAGCTCTCCCACTTCACTATGAAATGGGGCAGGGTCTCCCTCAGGAGCGCACCCAGGCTGGTCAGCCCCTGGGGATGGCAGCAAGAAATGCAAGGCAGAGAAGGGAGGGGAGCCCTGAGACCCTGGCTGCAGCAGCAACCGTAGCCAAAGTGATGAGGAGAGTGATCACTAGAAAAAATTTGGGGGCCACAGATTAGCCGTGTAGGCAGCCAATTGAAAAGCCCTGATGTAGGTGCTTTCAGTTCCTAAAATTAGGTAAAACTCAAGGTACACATCATATAGCTCTTCACATCCAACATGGGTTAATTATTCCTTTGGATTTTGGTAGCTTCGCTTGCAGATTTTTAACAAATGTAGCACTTATGCTCTCAACTCTATCCTTTATCACTGACTGAAGAGGAGTCACCAGTGCAGATATTTTTCTTACAAATGACCTGCCACCTACACATTTGAAGTAGGTGGGATAATGTAGTTCTGTTAAGGCTTGTAAAATGATTTGAGATCCTCAGGATAGGCACAAAGTGTGAAGTGTAGATAAGAGTCCAAAGAAGGAGCGAGTGAGAGAGTTTTCTATCCTAAAATTCATTGACTTTCCCTTTGGCCTTGGCAAAAGAACATTTTGAATACTTCTGTCTGCTTTCCTCTATAGAAATGGGCATTATTGGAGCACTCACAGATTCACTAGTTTTACTAAAAGTGTTTATGACCCAGGTAATTCGGACTCCTCTCCTATTTCACAGAGATGTTATGTGGCTTAATAGTGGCTTTACAAAGATGTGCTAGATTATAACTATAGAAATATTTGTTTCTTACATAGCTTCCTGCTTGAATGCCATCACTGGCAATGACTTAAGGAAAAAAAGAAAAACAATGCTGAGATCTATAAAGTAAAATCTTTCAGGAGAAAATGTCCATTAACCTGACAAAAAATTGAAAACTATCAGGAACAGGAGCACGTATACAAAGCCAGCTACACAGCTAACCAAGCTCCTTTCTGTACAGTGTCAGACTTGTGCTATATCACAGGAAATAGTGCATTCATAAAAACATTTATGGCTTTCAGAATGAGCACAGCACAGATCCCTTTTGTTTAAAAGACAATGGAAATCTTCCATAGTTTGATTCTTTTAATTGATCTGTAGTTCCCACTCTGACTTGAAGTCATATTTTATTTTGCCGCAGTAAATGTAACATATACTCTGTCATCCATTTATGGGAACCACAACCATTTTAGTGCATTATAATGCAGTCTGTCTGCGGTGAGGGGAAACGAGGCCTTTTTTTCCCCTCAGTCGAACGAGGCACTGGAGCACACTCCTGGGAGTGCCTTGTCAAAAAGCCCGAGGCCACCATGAATGAGCTGTAAGGGAGGGTTAAGGTGAGTTCTGCTCTTCTGGTGGAGTAAATTCCTGTTTGCATATTCCTAATGCTAAATCATCCCTGCCACAGATTGATTGCTTACCCATGCAGTTTAGCTAATTAACACTCCCCCCAAAAACCTCCCAAACAAACAAAATACTTTGTTTTTTCTCCTGCTGCTGAAATGCACCACACTAACAAATATCTGACTATCTATAGCAAAAAGTCACAGGAAAGATGCTTAGGATACCCTAGGGGACTGAGAATGGGGTTAACATGCTCCTCCACAGGAAGACCACAGCTGCCTGTCCTTATTACAGGAACCTGCAGACTAGGGTGGGGTCAGTGCTGAAGCTGGGTGCTTGCAGTCAGTCTTTCTCAAAAGAGAGAGTAGTAAAGAGTATTGGGGAAAATGTTGTTGGGCTGGGAGCTCTGACATGAAAGATGCTGTTGAACAGCCTGAGGTGAGCTTACCTTTTTTTTTTTGTATACTCGTGCTTACTTTTGCATTTGAGCAGTGAAGCAAGTAAGTGAGGGTATTGTGTAGTTGAACACCCTGGAACTGCATTTTCTAGGCCTCTGCTTTTGCACCTACCTTTTCATCTCTTTCAAGTTATGGGTTGTACTCAGTGCAATTATTCAGACTTCCTCTGCTACTTGTAAAGCATGTTGTAAATGTTGGCTTGCTGTCTCAGTCTCCAGAGCATAAGGGTGAAATCATCAGCTGTGCATCCCTTGCTCTGAGCACTGGCACAGGATCTCTCACAGGGGGAGGGAAAATGCACTGTCAACCTAGGGAATTCATGACTGTTGGTTTGATTTTAGAAGCTGCCTGGAAAGACTGGCTGTACTATTTGGATGTCTTGAGTTCTGGACAGAGAGAATGACCGACTGTGGTGCTGAAACATGTGCCCAACCCCCCTCTAAACCATTTTCTCTTCCCAATTACCAGGCTTGGGTGTGTTTGGAGGGGGAGTGAGTGGATGTAGCCTGTTTCTCTGTGATGGTCCAGGGCTTGGTAGGGAGAAACAGAAGTGAACTAAGACTCCTACTACTACTATTCCATGAGCTGCTGTATTATTTTTCTGAAGCTTCTAGGGTGCAGCATGTGCCTTCCCTTAAATATGCTCTACTCTTCACTTTCTTTTTTTTTCCATTCCGTTCTGCTTAATGTAGCATCCTCCACTTCTTTCTAGAAGGTCTGTCTGTAGGTCTCATTTTACTAGTTTCTTCCCTCTTCCTCGCCCTGGTTTTTAACTGTTATGCAGCACTCTGAGTGCCTTCCCTTGTCTTCTAAACAGCAATAAAGGACACTGCTGGGAGTACTAGTGTAACTCTTTACTCTTGGGCAAGCCCAGTGTGAAACTCTCCTGAAGGTGGTATTTTATTTAGAGATCCCAGGAAGATTATTCTGGCTAAAAGGGGCTCCTTTCCTGGAGAAAGCAATAGGAAACACCTCATGCATTTAGCAGAAAGATTAGCAATTACATTCCTTCTTGTAGGTATGTTTAGAAGTAGGCTGATAATGCATATAGTAAGATGTCACAGTGATGTGATTATATGTATGTGTATTAGATGCCTATACTTAAGCAGTGTCCCCCTCCTTCCCAGAATACCTAGAGGGAATAGACTTCTTGGAATGAGAGGCTACCTATTGGAAATCTATGAAGTATATTTTTAAAATTTAAATAATAAGCAATAAAGAAGTCCAGGCTGAATCTGTCAACTAAATAGACTAGGAAAAGTGAGTTTTCACCTTCTTTCCCCCCTCCTACACCAGCCCAAGTCAGTGACTTGGAAATGTAGATGCTGAAAATTTTCCCATTCCAATGAGGCCTTTGTGCTGGCTCTTGTTCCACTAATATGTTTTGAGAGACGCTTCATTAAAGATGCTATAGCAATAACATTTTTACTAGGAAAAGGCATGAATAACTCCACAAAAACTATACTAAAATAAGGAATAAAATATAGGCAAAAATTGTCAAGCAGTGGTGTTTCTTTGAGAGCTTCCATTCTTTTCAATGAATATTCTGTAATTAAATTAGTAAAGACTTCTTATTGCCTAGATAACAGGAAGCATCTTGTGTTCAGCAAGAATTAGTTTTTACAAGGATAAGATCAATAGACAGCAATTTAACACAAGGTCAAAATTAACTCGATTGCTTTGCATGAATATGTAGAATATTGGATTCAAAGCCATGGGGGAATACTCTTATCTGTGCTCTTTTCTTTCCCCATACCAACTTGCTGAAAAACGCCTAGCTTTGCTGTTGAATAAAATATTACCAGACTCTTTTACCTTAAATTGTATTCTTATTCTCCTGGGATGTTGGATTAATAATTGTAGCTTGCTTTTAAAGGACAAGCAAATGGTTGCATACTATTGGCCCCTTACTGGAGGAAAACCTCTATTGTGCAGCTGCATTTCCCCATGCTAGCTGTAATGCTGGATATGCAAACATCTCCTACAAGTAATCCTTATTTTTTGTAATTCTTCTAAGTTTATCATATGAGGTTTTTTTCTTTTAATAGATTCTTCTGGCTGCTGAAAGTGCCTTTTACTGCCAGTTGACTATAAGTTTATTTTCTTTTGTATAGAAGGATTCAGATACTAACATCTTGGGTCCAGATGGCACTGTTGATTACAACCCACTCACTCAGACTTGCTTATGATTCTTCATTGCAGAGGGGCACCACTAGAAACACACTCGGAGTAGTGGCAACCCTCAATAGCTAAGTTCAGACATTCAAAAAGCCCAAGGCTGAATCAATTCGGTCTTTGCAGGTTTCTCTAAATTGCCTAGGCTGAACTGATAAGCAAGTGAACTGACTGACTTCACTTTTCAAATCAGAAAGGCAGCCAGACCCCCCTCCTTTTGTTGGCCTGCTGGCAGAGGAGGGGGTATAACTGGGTGATCAGCTCCATTGGAGCAGAGAGCACAGCCCAGGGCTGCACAGAAACATAGGATGCTGGAGGACCATGAGTTCACTTGAATTGGGAGGGGGTCTGGGACAGAAGTTCCATAAACTGGTTTGACCTAAATCACTTAAATCTGATACTATATCCATCCAGGTTTATCTTAAACCAGTTTTGGCCATTTTGAAAGTGGTTTATGTGCACTGAACTTCTGTTCTGTTACAGGTTTAAACCAGTTTCTGATCACTTAAACCAGTTTGTGTAACTTCTTTCCTTAGCCACTATGAACAAACTTTGAAAACTGTCATTGTTAACTTGAGTTCTAGCAAAGGCTGTGACTTCAGTTTGACTCTTTGTTTTTGGGCTTGAACTTCCTTGATTTCTACCTGGGAAACATTTCAGGTGGGGTCAGGATGGTGTTTGGCATTCTCACAAGAGAAAGGTGGGTAGTTGCATAGGACTACAAGTACAGTGCTGCTGACCCTAGCATGGGTTCTTTAGCTACCAAGTAGAACAGTGGTCAGAATAAAATTCTTATTTTAGCACTCTCCCAGATGTTGCTGAGGCTGATTGTACACAAACCTTTAAAGATATATTTTTTTCTGTGCACAGTCTTTAGTTTTCTATGACAAATGTACCTTCAGGAGCTGAATTTGGCCAACTTCTCAATGGTAGTTGCAGCAAGATGTGCTGGTGGGAAAGAAGCTAGTGTTCATGATGCTATATAATTCCTTTTTTTTTTTTTTTATAGTTTCACTGTTGGAATGGTTAGCATGGGTGGTTGGCTATCATGCCGAGATGGCTGTCATATGAGTTATGGATTATTATTATTATTCATAAACTAATTCTGAACTTGCTGAAGCAACACTTCCTTTCACATTGCAAGATCCTTTGCTGCTATAAGCCAAGAAGACTGGAATTTGAATTTCCCTTGAGTTGGGTAGAACTTGTCACAAGACTTGCATTTTCCTTTACAGCACTTGCTTTGAAACCAAGGAGATGATTCAATATCCATCGCTTCTTAAGCATGTGCAGGCTGTACCACTTCTGCTCAGTGAAAGATTTGTTGTGCCTTTAGGTGTCTTTGTGCCTTGTGCTACTTCTGGAGAGTGTTTACCAGAGGTGCGTTTGTTCTCCACTTACTGAAAGTATATCCAATTTAGGGTTACCATATTTCCAGCAGCAAAAAAGAAGATGCCTGAGAGGTGTGGGAGAAGCATATGATTGGCGGGGGGCAGTGATATGCCCATGCCCTGCCTCCTAAGCTCCTTGCCCTGCTGCCCAAGCTGTGTGGGTGAGTGCAGGTACTGTGTCTTTTTACCTGGCTTGCCAGGGCCTGTGTGGGGTGCACATGACCCCTGACCGCCAATCACATTGCCTGCTTCTCTCAGTCCCAAGCAGCCAGCCTGGGAGAGCAGAGGAAACAGCAAAAAACCTGGACATTTGATCTTGTATTAAACCCATGGGGACGTAGCACAGGGGGCCAAAAAAAAAGGACATATCTGGGAAAACCCGGACGTATGGTAACCCAATGTGCAGTAGCAATGTGATCTCAATGCTTTTTTTTTTTTGGTATTTTATGTGCAGTAGCAATGTGATCTCAATGCTTTTGTTTTTTTGGTATTTCGGATATGAAATAACATCTTGTACTTTTTGTAAATTGCCTGAGGAAACGGTACCATATCTGATAGCTGGAAACTCCATCTTTTATCTGTCACTTCATAGGACACAGTTCTAGTCCACCACATAGAAAACACTAGGTTTTACGGTGTTGCAGCAGTTGCTGGTAGGTAGCAGACTTCGTCAATGTGGATAGGATGGGTACCTGATAGCTGGTGTCAAGCATTTGAGGGGGCAGAAGTAATATTAAAAGGTCAAGGACAGAAAGCTATCTCAATGTTTTGACTGCAACAGCTTGAATCTCTCCTGAGGACGAAACAGTGCTGGAGAGGGAGCTGTTTATATATAGTGCATACAGAGTTATTTATTAAGCTTTGGAACATACTTAATTTTTGTTTCCCTTTTAAAAAAACTAATAGTTTCTAAGAGATTTCAGGCTTTTTTCTTTGTCTTGCAGCCTTTTCAGTGCATTGCTGTAGTTCTCTAAAACCTGTTTAGGGTTGAACACAATCTTCCACTACATACTTTTGTTAACTGTCTCCCCTTCCTTTCAGCAGTGAACTATAAAACCCCCAAAGGCAGACAGGGTTATTTGGGTAAATCTGAACACTCCAGGAAAAGCACACACCAACTGCAGATGTTTCCTCAGCTTGATGAAGGGTATTTGTACCAGAAAGCTCACAAAGTAGAATTTTTCCAAATATTTGAGTTGGTCTAATAAAAGTTATCAGATTTACCCAAAGAACCAGTGGCGATGCGTAGAGGCTACATGGGAGTGCACATCCACACCCTGAGAGGGCTGGTGCACCCCATGACCGGCTGCGTTCGCTGCTTAGGCAATCAGTGGGATCAGCCACGGGGGGGATCCCCCC
>NW_005842470.1:757810-792142 GCF_000455745.1 Alligator sinensis | reverse complement strand
CCCCCCCCGGTTGGCAGGATCCCCCACATGTGCCCCCTGACTAAGGTGGCACCAGTCGCCCATGCAATGAACCTTGTCTGCTGATGTCCTAAGATAAACACTGCTACAACCAAACCCCCAAAAGAGGTCCTTAAGGCTAGGGACAGACATAGGTTCAGCCTGAGCTTGAACTGATTTAATTGTTGCAGGTTAGTGTAACCTGCCTAGGCTGAATGGGTTTGTAACTGTACAGACATACCCTCTGGACTGAGAAAATGCAGGCACGTGCTTGCAGTGGCTCATACTAGATGCCAGGGTGTGGCAGAGCAGCCCTCCTTTCTCTTCCATAGTGCTGAGCTGAGGCAGGGGGCATGGACAGGCCCCAGCAGGACACTCTGATTAGGGATGGGCGTAAAACCCCACCCTGCCTGCTCCATCCTGGCTTCGCCCTGCTCACTGCTCAAGAGGTGGGAGTATTGCCAGACCCTGCAGCTGCTGATACTGAGCTTTTCAATCTGCATCTCCCTGCTTCTTCAGACTGTTAAAAATGACCTGGTTTTCAGGCGCCTTTCTTTGTCCCTTCTTGAAGACTGACAGATTGCACCCAGTTTATCAGCCCGTCAAGCCTTCATTAGTTTCAAGCTCTTCTTATCTGCAGGGTGCATTTGCATTTGCAAGCCACTAGCTGACTTCCTTTATTCCAGTGAAATTGGAGACCCACACAGACATCTTTCAGCATTTGCTAGCATGGCCAGATGCTGGGATCCCTGCCGTGGGAGAGGGGTAGGAGGCGGGGAATCCCTATTTGAGCAGTCATCGGGGAGGGAGGTAAGGTGGGGAGGGAACCCTGGCAGCTGCTGTGGTCCCTCAGCCAGCTGGAGCTGTGACTAGTGCTCTGGCTAGGAAGGAGAAGGGCAAGGCCACCCCTGCTCCAGCAAATAGTCCTACCCAGCCCAGAGAGCATGCTGGGATGCTAGGGGACTCTGGTTTAATTTAAACTAGGGAGGGGCCTGGGACACATTACATAAACTGGTTTAACCCAAATCAGTTAATGATTTACTGATCTGAGCTACATTCAACCAGGTTTATCTTAAACCAGTTTGAAGATGGCTGAAACTAGTTTATGTGCACTGAACATCTGTTCTGTTACAGGTTTAAACCAGTTTCTGATCACTTTAAACTGGTTTGTGTGTAATGTCTGCCCTAGCCTAAGTGTAGGAAGACTGTCTCTCATCTTTCTTATTGAAAGTAGAAATCCTAGGTGGTGGCCTCTTACTACTGTTCCTTATAGCTGACTGAATCTATCTGAAAGCCAGTATCTTACTTTATTTTGCCATTTGCTAAAACTGTGGGGATTTGGAAGTCTATATGGTGAGAGAGAAACCTGCCGTGGAGTGTTGCAGTACTCTTGGTGAGCAGGTTTCAAGAAGGAAGTGAGTAGTTACAACTCTAGGCTTTGTAGCTACTCACCTACCCTACATGTTTTACAAGTACCATGTATTAAACATGCCTTAATTAAAGAGGAGTAACTGTATGGCTCAAACTACAGGTTCCATTGGGGCACTAAATTGACAATATTACTGAATGGATTGTAAACAGCAAGTGCAGTGTAAGAATAATAGATGATTTTTATAGCAATCTAAAAAATGTATCTACAAAGTGAACTCCATAGGGGTAGGTTGTCCAGCATATTTAGTAATCGAATGCCCCTTGAATAATAAGTTGGTAATAGTGAGGCAGTGCTCATGTATAGCTCACTAAACCATGACCTGACTGGTATTAACATACTACATCTGTAGAATAAAGAAGTGTCTAGAAAGACCTTGCTGTGTTGCACTGTGCAGAATTCCTGTTAATATAAGGGTAAGTGTCAATGGTCAGTTCCTAACATGCTCCCTCTTCCTTTCAGCAGCTTTCATTTCTTCGGATTCAAATCTCTAGTGATAAAGGTAGTCTGTTACTAATGACTGTTTCATGCTCAGCCCCAGTGGGGCCACAGATGTTTGCACTTCCATTTTTTAAAATTATTTTTCTTATAAAGGCATAAGATCTCACCCGACCACCTGCAACTTCACTTGGCATATCATTCCTTGTTTAGTGATCAGCATGGATTTTGCTACTGCAAAGATAAAGCAAGGTTTTACTATCGGGTATTTACAGGTGCTCCCAGACTTTTATTGTGCCAAGAAGAAGGAATGCTTTTTCAGGGAAGAAGGTTATTTCATTTAGATTTGCAGCTATTGCCTGAGATTTCTCATGGAAAAGGACCCAGCAACATCTAGTCTAGACTACCCTCTCCCCCACCACTTTTGCTATTTAACCACCATTAACTCCCCCACATCCAGTCTATTCTCCCTATGTGACATGCTGATTGAAGGCTAAATCTGCCCTGATAGATCATCTTTTTTTCTTTTTTTTGGCAGTTTTCTTAGTTGCTCTAGTGAAAGGTATCATCTCTGAACCAAGAGTTCTAGTTTTTTGCATTTCTTTTTGTCTCAGACCAACATGGCTATCAAATATATCCCTGGTTGATTTATGGAATTTTCAATCCCCGTCCGTGTTGGAATAACTATCCCAATGCTGGCACATTCAAACTCTTGACAGCTTGTCTAAATCTTACTCTTTTATACTTGGTTCTATTTGTGCTGGGTGTAATTTGAGTGAAGTGAGATAACAAAAGCACTAAGACTAACTATTTTTGGCCTTGGCAGAGCCTTAAAGCTAATAAGCAGAGTGCAGTTTGAGTAAGCCATGAGCTAGCTTTTTATAGACAGTAGATGTTTTAAAAATCCTTCTATTAGGGTCATGCCTTGATTCATTCACTTAATTCTAGAATTAAATGTCATGTTTGTCTCATAGGCAGGAAAGGTTCTTTGGGTGAATCCGATATCTTTTATTAGACCAACTTAAATAGCTGGAAAACAATTATTAAGCAAGCTTTTGGGTTCAAAAACTTTGTCAAGCTAAGGAAGTTTCAGCAGTTGGTGTGTGCTTTTTCTGGATGGAATGAAAAGTAAAGAAGCCAGCAGCTGGTCTGGTGTGCATACAAGGCAGGTAGTCAGTGAAAATGTAGATTGAGGAGTCAATGGGTGAGAGACAGGCGGGGGGGTGGCAGGGGAAGAGAGAGAGAAGGGGGATGAATAGTGGAGAGAGACCTGGAGTCAGTTGCCAGGCAGATTATAATGTGTCATAAATCCAGTGTCTATGTTTAGTCCATGATCTCTAGTATCCAGGAGGAGTTTGATGAAATGGAACTCATAGGCTTGTCTCTCGGAAGTGTTGTATAAGTTTCCCTTGAGGATCAGGACTGAGAGATTGGAGAGAGAGTGGCCCTCCTGTGATAAATGTGCCCCCACCGGTAATTGGGTATTTCTGTCTTTGATGGATTTCCGGTGTCGTTCATTCTGGTGCGCAGTTGTTGTCTGGTCTCTCCTACATATTTTCCACCAGGGCATTTGGTGCATTGGATGAGATATATTACATTTCTGGAGGTGCAGCTGTAAGATCTTGGGATGCTGATGGCTCTGTTGTGGGGTGTAGTAATAGTGGGGGTGGTGGAGATGTGGGGGCAGGTTTTGCATTTCTTGTCTTGGCACGGTCTGGATCCTTTGGGTGTGTTCTGGGCTTGAGGAAGTTTGCTTCTGATGAGGAGGTTGGCGAGGTTTGGTGCTTGTTTGAAAGCTAGGATGGGTGGCTCTGGGAAGATCTTTTTAAGAATAGGGTCTCTTTCTAGTATGGGTTGCAATTTTTTGAGGTACAGGTTTGTCTGTACAGGTTCGAGGGAGGGGTGATACGTCATAACCAGCAGCGTGAGATTTGTGGGGGGGTTTCTTCTGTACTGCAGCAGTTCTTCACGTGGTATCCGGTTGGCTCTTTCAAACGTGAGATCTATCTTTCTGGAGGAGTGTCCTTGTTGGGTGAAAGCCTTTTTAAAATTGGTGAGGTGGCAATCCCGGGTGCTCTCTTCAGTGCAAATTCGGTGGTATCTGAGGGCTTAGCTGTATATCACAGCTTTTTTGGTGTATTTAGGGTGATTGCTGGTTCTGTGCAGATATGTATGTTGGTCTGTGGGTTTCTTGTATAACGTGGTCTGTATTTTATCATTCTGGATACTGATCATTGTGTCTAAAAAGGAGATGTTGGTGCTGGGGTATTCTAGAGAAAGTTGGATGGAGGGATGGTGATTTTGAATTTCTGATGGAACTTAATCAGAGATTGTATGTTTGCAGTCCAAATGATGAAGATGTCATCAATATATCTTAAGTATAACAGGGGTTTGATGGTGCAGTTCTTGAGGAAATCTTCCAGGTAGCTCATAAAAAGGTTGGCATACTGTGCGGCCACTTTGGTGCCCATAGCTGTTCCCATCATCTGGAGGAAGTGTTGACTATTAAAAGTGAAATTGTTGTGTGTGAGGATGAAGTGTATAAGGTCAGTAATATCTTTGGGTCTGTATTCTGAGTTTGTAATCCGGTTCCTGTAGATATGCAACGCAGGCTTGGATGCCATCCTGGTGTGGGATGTTGGTATATAGGCTGGTAACGTCCATGGTGGCTAGGAGGGTGCTGCTAGGAAGGTGGTCTATGTTTTTAAGTTTCCGTAGAAAGTCTGTAGTGTCTTGGACAAAACTGGCTCTTTGGGTGATGAGCGGTTTTAGGATTGATTCAACGAAACCTGATAATTCCTCATTTAGGTTCCCATGGTTGGATATGATAGATCTGCCAGGGTTCCCTTGTTTGTGGATTTTAGGGAGCATGTAAAAAGTCCCCGGGTTAGGTAGCGGGGGGATCAAGGTCTGTAGTTTTTCTTGTAGTCTTGGTGGAAATGATTTGACGGTATTGTTGAGTTCCTTGGTGAAAAGGGGAGTAGGATCTTCTTGTAGTTCTTTGTAGTTGGTGGTGTCAGAGAGCTGCCTGTTGGCTTCCTTTACGTAGTCTTCACGGTTTGGATGACTATGGCTCCTCTTTTACCTTCTGGTTTTATTACTATTTGGTGGTTAGAGATTCTATGGCCTTTTTCTCTTGTAGAGAAAGGTTGTTATGGTGGTGTGTATTGCTGATTTATTTCATTGTTCATTCTCTCCCTGAAGCGGTCAAGGTTAGGGTTTCATCCACTATGAGGTGTCCAATCTGATTTTTTTTGGGGGGGGTTTGGCATTGATCTTTTCCTGAATGTTGTCAGAGGATGAGTTGTTGTTGGGAGTGGGTTCAGTTTGGTCATGGAAATATTCCTTGAGGCGGAGGCGTTGGAAGAATTCTTCTAGTTCTCCACGTTGAAGTATTTTATTAGGGTATTTTTCTGGGCAGAAATTTAGGCCTTTAGAAAGGACAGATTTTTTCAGTTGTGGTAAGCGTGTGTGTGTAGAGAGAGAGTGATAATATTTGTGGGTTGGTTGCTGCTTTAAGTTCTATCAAGTCTGAGGTTGGAATGTCGTAAGGTGTTGGTGGTGTTCCTCTGATGGTTGTTTTGTGGCTGGGGAGCTTGTTCTTGGAGTAATTTGTTCCATTTCTTCTTTTTATATAGGATCAATGTTGTAGAAAGTTTTTCATAGTCTCTTTGTATCCACTGTATATTGTTAGGGAAGATGATTGTCTCAGTCTGTCTCAAAATAAAATCTCTTTTCCAGAGAGAATATATTAAAGGCCCATTTGGGAAGGCAACTAACAAAAATAAGATTTTGCTGTAATAACAAAGGCTTTCAGAACTCAGTTGATGATTGCAATAAAGAAAACCACATCATTTAATTTTAAAATGGAGGGCTATTGAGTGCATGTTGTGTCCCAATCTAATAACCTTAAAAATTACCTTGGGGACATCAATCTTGTATTTTGATTTTTTTTCATAGTGCTAAATATGGGGCTGTAATGACATGCATGTAATGATATGCACTAGTATTCCAAAACTCCAGCTTGGTTCATGACTCGTTATTCTGGGTTCTATAGGAAGATGTGCTTCCTGCCGCAAACAGCACAAGTCTTTTAAAAAAATGAGTGCATATCCTCCACCTTTTCCCAAGACCCTATTTTAATAAATGACCACTACTAATTATTGCTCTGAATACATAACTTGGTCACTTCCTGCCCTCCTTCCCCCCCACCCCACAAACTGTTTGTATGGGAATGATGGGTGTATATCAGTTTCCTTTTGTATGGAGAAAATTGCTGTGTTTTGCACCCTTGGGTTAAGTACAGATGGTTAAAAAGCCTGAGGCTGAATCAATTCAGTTTTTGCAGGTTAGTCTAAGATGCAGAGATTAAACTGGGGAACAACTACACAGACATTCACTTCTGATTGTGGAAATGCAGCCACTTGCCTGGAGTGGCTCAGGCCAGGAGCTGGGGTGGGGAGGGGGGCTCTAGAGCACACTCCCTGGCACATAGCCAACAGGAGTTGTGTGTTCACTTCCTCTTCATGCTGCCCCTGAGGTCTCTGGGATGTTCAGTCCAGAATCACAACAGCAGGACTCTGTAGCGTTGCTCATCACTTCCTCTTCCTGCTTCCAGTTCCCTCTGGGATTTGTAGTCCACTGTTGCAGTCAGCAGTAAGGTTTGTTTGTTTGTTTTTAGCAGGGCATTGCAGGCTAGCTTTCTACTCGGGGGGGGGGGAGTTTAACTCTCCTCCCTTATCCCAGACCCCAGCTGGGGTTTGCCTGGGGGGGGGAGGGGCAGTCCCTGCCTCTTTCTCCTCACCCTCTCCCTGGCTTCTACCAACCCTTATCTGCTGGTGCAGAGAGCACAGCCCAGCTCAGGGCTGGAAAGCATACTGGGATGCTGGGGGGATCTGATTTAACTTAAACCAGGAAGGGGCCTGGGACAGAATTTTTTCATAAACTGGTTTTACCCAGGTTGGTTAAGTCTGATAAACCCAGTTGAATGCAGTATCTTAAACCAGTTTCAGCCATTTTGAAACTGGTTTATGTGCACTGAACTTCTGTTCTGTTCCAGATTTAAATCAGTTTTTGGTTACTTAAATTGGTTTATGTGCAACTTTTGTCCTTAGCTTTCAAGTGTGCTAGAATCTTGGGTTCTGACAACTACAAGATGAAGCCTTTGACTTAGCTACGCTGGATTGCTGTCTGTTGTCTCTGTATGAAATGAGTTATCGACTTGATCTGGCTCATGGTAGACAAATTGGTTGCTTTTGAAGAATGAAGTTCAGCATGAAGGCTGTCTATCCCCTTGAGCTGGGTTGAGGTAAAAAAAAAAAAAAAAAAAAAGTGACAGAAATGGCTGGTGCCCATATTGTGACTATTCAGTTGGCGAAGTACAAGGCATTAGACTGGCAATCAGTTGATTTCCTTGGTCTTGCAAACAGAAATTCTTCCTGTCTTCTGATTTTGACTTAAGACCAGTGAGACCTAGTCTCTTGATCTTAAGTGAAGTACTGCATGTGGCTGCATTGTTACTGTCCACATATTTGTTGGAAATATATTCTTTGTTCTGAGTAAGTGATATCTAGTGACTTATTTATTTTAAGGTGCCTCATCGCCAGATATGGAGCCCAACTATGGGGGAGGCTTACTAGATATGGTTAAAGGAGGAGCAGGGAGACTCTTCAGCAACTTGAAGGATAACCTGAAGGACACCTTAAAAGATACTTCTTCTAAAGTCATGCAGTCTGTTGCCAGGTACAGTAAAACTAACCATCACTTTACACAGCTGAAATGAACACCATAGCATTGGGTGTTGCTTGGAAACTCTTATTTGTGGCTGGTATTGGACAAAATGTCTAGATAACCAGGTACAAGATCACCTTTTCTGACTGAGTTGGTCCTATTATTAAATATTTGGTCTCGGGGAGCCTGAGGTCATTAAAATAAAACTTGTGCATTCATCCTTGAAGTCGCATCAACCTCAAATTTGGATAAGACCTTTTCTATCAAGATCTTGACATCTCTCTCTTGCCCTTCTGCAGTCCCACTTTTGAGCCACACCTAGACCTTTGTTCTCTTCCATCTGTTATCACATAAAGCAACCACCTCTCCTAACACTTCTGTTTACTTAGCTGCTGCTGTTCCTATCTTTGACTATTGGTTTAAAGATAATTCTGAGGATTTGTTTCAAGCTGTTGCCGTTTATCAGTTGAACCTCACACTACACAGTGGTGCTCACTAACTGTTTTTGTAGTCTTTCAATGTGGCCATGTTATACAGAATGCAGGTGTGGAAGGAACTGACTCTACAAGTGACCTAAATTTCTATTAGATGTTGCATTCAAGGCAGTTTTCTTGGAGGAGAGGAGGCTCCTTTGGAAAGTGTGTGATAGACTTGGGACACACAAATACAGAAAGGAGAGGCTCCACCAGGCCATTCTTAGTGAGAGTTTTGTGTAGAGACTTGACTTTAGAGCATGCAATTAGTTTGTCTTTTAACATTTGTTCTTTCCTAATAATAAATCTTTCCTCACAAAGATTCACTGTCATCTTACCTTCTGTAATCGCTCATCTTCTGTATCTAGGTATATACATTAACACCTCTCTCTCTCTCCTACTTTCTTTCCTTTAGTTACACCAAGGGAGAGCTAGATATTTCTTATGTTACCTCAAGAATCATTGGTAAGTGTTGGTTATTGGTGTGAAATAAAATCATGGTGTTTCTCACACCAGGGTTCAGGAATTAGATCATAACATGGTCACAGACTGTATTCATTCTTGCTTTTCTCTTTCTCATTGGCAGTTATGTCCTTTCCTGCTGAAGGCGTTGAACTAGGATTCAGAAATCATATCGAAGATGTACGGACGTTCTTGGATTCAAGACATCCTGACCACTATACCGTGTTCAATTTGTCACCGAAGTCTTATCGTAGTGCCAAGTTTCATAATAGAGTAAGTGCACGTGTATGTAGTGAGGGGAAGCTGGGATGCTTATTCAGTATTAAAGTGGATTTTCCCTCGCTCCCCCCCCTCCCTTAGAGAATGAATTTCAAAAAGAAAAATAGTGTGGTTTAATCTATGGCATTTTTGCTATCTAATCCCATCCCCTGTAGTGCTACTCTTTATGTTGGCTCATTCGCTTCTTCAGTATTTGCAAGGAAGAAAAGCAGCCAGCATATCTGGAAACTAACTACTTTAAAGGCTACAAGTTTTGCCTTGATTATTTTTGGTGTTGGATTTGCTTGTTTGTTTTTTGGGAGGTGGGTAGGGGGGAGAAGGAAGAGAGCAATGACCATAGGGTCCATTGTATTAGTTCTTTCCTGACAGTCTCCCAAAGAAGCTGGGAACAGCTTAGAGATGAAATCCAAATACAGATTTAATCATGAAAGCAAATATCATAGACCCCAACATTTCACATTCTTTGGTGCTGCCTGAGGATTAGTCAAACAACAAAAAAGTGGGCTGCTGGCCCCTGCCTTTTCAAATCATTTGAACGTGCACAGTTTGAACACGGTTGCACTTGGTAAGGTAGCACTCTAAGCAAATAAAATGCTGCATAACATGTACTTAATAACCTAATTACAGACCAGCAGGCAGATATATAATTACAGACAAAGTAAGTGCATAATTATGGACTGCTTGAAATGCATATTATAAGAACTGAAAAGCCATTACTATTTACGATCTGTTGCATTGAGGCTTAGAAGATGTTTAGTTTGAGGGTCATTGGTCATATTGACATTAATTGCCTCTCATAGAATGGCAAAACACAATTGGGACTAATTGCACGTGCAGTTTGCTGGCTGTGTGGGTTTTATTTTTTTTTTAAAGCGTGATGCAAAAGCATCTGGGGGATCCATTTTAGTTTGCATGATTACAATATAAATAATAGTCTAGTAGACACTTGCCATACTTCATGACGCAAGCACTCAATGAGCACTTGCGTTGACAAATCTGAATAATTATTCCGCCAGATGTAGTCTTAAATAAGACTTTGTAGCAGACCGTAAAAGTAGCAACATAGACCAAACTGGTTGCTTAAGATTGAAAACAAATGTTTACAGGGATGGTTTTGTGATTTTTTTTTTTTTTTTTTTTCCTCTATAGATGCATATACAGTTGATACTTCATATAAGTGGCCCTGACTCTGGCCAAAAAATACATCTTTAAAAAATATATATATTTTACACCCATCTGCATCCCCCACTCCCTGTCTTTTAAACTGAAGGGGAATGCTGGCTGATTTCAGTTCGGCATTCTACTGCAAAGATTGTTCTTCAGACAATTATGGGATTTTTGAGCCCGTGCTGAGCCATCAATCTGACACAGATTTTGCCTTTCTTTTATGACTCTGTATTGAAATGCTTGGGTTTCATCTCAATTCTTTTATAATCAAATTAATTTTTGCAGTAAAAATGTTACTGGTGATGAATCAGATTTCCCATCAGTTAGGAATGAAGACTGGTTGAATTCTCTTAACTAGCCAGTACTGCAAGCTCACAAACTCCACTTCAGTAGATCAACAGAAACAAAAAGTGATGAGCATGTCTTTAAAAACTAGGCCATAGCTTTGAGGACTAATTTGCCAGCTCTTCAACCATGTGACCTAGTGCAGGACTTCTTGTAAAGAAACTGTAATGGTGAGATTTGTGTATGATAAATGACTAATCAAGATGATCTGACTTGGACCCTAATTTAAAAAAAATCTACTGCCAGAGGGAATGCATCACTTTCATGTTATTATGACAAGAGGATTTTTTTCTGCTTGTGAACTTGGATAATTTATGACTCCTTTTTATTGAGCAGTATTAAGTATGAGAAAAGAGGAGTTGGGGAGAAGGAGTCTAAACCACAAATCTGCTTTTTTTGGGAAATGCCTGTGTTCTGACAGAAAAGGTCTGTGGAAGTGTGCTTTGAGTAAGCTGTTTTCTGAAGCTTGTTTTTTGCTTGTTCATTTGTGATCCCATAGGTGTCTGAATGTAGCTGGCCAGTGAGACAGGCACCCAGTTTGCACAATCTCTATGCTGTATGTAAGAATATGCACAACTGGCTACAGCAGAACCCCAAAAATGTGTGTGTCATCCATTGCATGGTAAGTTGGCCAGTAAGTCACTGCCTCTGAAAAATCTGGCAAAATTTTGATTCCCAGGAAACTAATGTGCAAGGATAATGAGAAGTTTGTAACAGTGAATAAACATAATGAGCCAACATGCAATGGTGTCTTGCCTGCCCCACTGTCCTGGGGTAATTTAATACGCAAATCCTAAACTGTAGAATAAAGATGTAATCTTACATGTTTGCTCATCACTAGAGAACCATATGATGCCCACTATAATGGCAAATGGTGTCAGCTGTGGCTTTGACTGTTATCATGGTTGGTTATGATGTTTCCAATGTAGGCTGCTTGCAGATGTTAAACAAACAAAAAATGGTGCTTTAAACTTGGTGTGCTTTTGTGCCAAGCCCAGCATATGCCCAGAAGAGGCAGCATGTTAATTGGACCCAGCTCGCCCATGTATAAATGGGATGCTTTAACAGGGCTTTTTTGGTACTTTTATCTAAAACTGATTCAATCAGCTATTAGATTGCACAGAATTATCTCAAGAACAAAAAACCCCACTGAAACCCATGATATACTTTGACTTGGCTCCACAGTGTCTATAATACACTGCTTCTTTCGGTAAAGCGCATGGGTTTTTTTTAATGTCTGCAAGCAGTCATAGATTCTAGCTTGAGACTGATTAGGAGGAATGGGGAGAGAACTTCAAATGATACAAAAAAGATCCTGCCATTATATTGTGGGTCTGTGCTGAAAACTCAGTGCAATAACGGACTGTTTGATAAATGACTTGGATAGAAACAACACTAAAGGCGGTGGGGGAAGGAGGGGGAATTTTGGCTGCTTCTTCTGTTGGCTCTGTGACTGAAGGAGATGGGCTGCTGTTTCATGAACCTTGACAAACAAATCTGTTAATTTTATAGGGTCTGTTACAAACCCATAGGTATGGAAACCCATTTGAGGTTTAAGCACTGGTAAGAAGTTGAAGAAGACAGTGGAGTGGGACATGAATCTGTGATCCATGGTTTGGCCTGTAGAACCTTTTAATATTGAGAGTGGGGGATGGGAAAGAAAAACTTTATTTGTTTCTCTGCCATTGAATTTGCAGGGCTGGCAGTTCTTTGCAGCATAAATTTGAAATATCTGGGCAGATTTCATGTGCAAACTACTCTGAGCTCTGTAAGTTTCTGCTTTTCACAGTAGAACTGCACTTGCACGGAAACAGTCAGCTTCTCCAGACCATGCAGGTTTCCTTCCCTGAAAGGAAAGCTAAACACATTTGCCTCCCTCAAGTCTGACAAATAACAGGTCTTGGAGTCTTAGGATCTTAAAGGATCTCAAAGGATCTTAGGGTTAAAAGACATCCTCTAACATCTCAATTTGTGCTGCCATAAAATTTTTATGCCAGCACACATTGAGAGTAAATAGTTATTGCTATCCTTTATCATACCACATCAAAAGAACATCAGTGGCACCACAAAAGATGGCAATTAGTTCTGCTGCTTTATTGTGGTGATGTCCATTAATTGTGTGGTGAGAAAGTATGGGTAGCCTGACCTGCTCGTACTCTCCAGGCAGGTGGTCTGGGGGGACTGAGGGCCCATCAGCCCTCTGAAGCACCTTCCCACTTTCTCCACTTAAAGGCACCCTAGGAAATCTTGGAGTGCCTGTCCATAATGGTGGGGAAGCATAGGGGGGGTGGAAAAGGGAAGTGTCCCTGGCTCAGCAGGGGGCAGGTCTGGCTATCACAGGAACAGGTCTAGCTGAGTGGAAGAAGCAGGGGGATCTCATCACCTTGTCCTGCACTGAGGAGGGGCAACATTTCACCCAATGAAGCCAATGAGCTGTATCATGACACGTGGCACAGTGGATCTGTTTCATTTGGTGACCATCTATTTCTGGCTCTAATGACACAGTGGTTTTGTAGGCAAAGACGGGTTCCAAGAATAATGTTCAACAATAAGCTTTCTCAACCAGATAAGTCCTGAAGAGGACCATTCTACTGTGATATGGGACACAAACCTGTAGTCCCTCTTCAAGTGCAGATTTAAGTGTTTCTGAAGTGTCGGAAGAGTTCAGTTGTCCAGATTCAGCTGGGTATGAAGGTCCAGCATGCTTCTGCTATGGCAAATACTACATGATGGCTGGCTTGCTTAGCAGATGTTGTTAAACAAATAATTACAAATATTTATAGGGTGCTTGTAATATTGGAAGCAACACAACTTCAGAATGTGTAGTTAGTTCAAAGATAAAACTTGCTCATGGGCACTCAAGGGAGACCTGAGCCTCAAATTACTTTAGCTGAACCATATCAGACCTGCTGTGGTATCTTGAATCAGTTTTTTTGGAGCATTAAAGCACTGAAGGAAGACTTTGTATGAGCTCCTCTTAGCTATAATGCTGGCACATTAAAGGGATCTTTCGGAAATGCTTATTGTGATTTTTGGTTGTGCTGGAGTGATGTTGTAGCCATGATAGTTCAGAAACCATGTGAGAGGAAAGAATTTTTGTGGGTAGTATCTTTTATTGAACTAACTACATAGTTGGGATAAAGTGAGATGCAAGTTTTTGAATGCAAGGCATTCTTCAGTGTTGTGGCTTTGCGTTTTACCAGCCACCTAAAGGGTGTCTCTGATTTTTGCTGTTTGTATTTTATCTAACAGGATGGTCGTGCAGCCTCAGCAGTTCTGGTCAGTGCAATGTTCTGTTTCTGTCATCTCTTCTCTAATCCAGTCCCTGCTGTTCAGTTGCTAAACTCAAAGAGACCTGGGATAGTACTCTGGCCATCTCACAGAAGGTAGTGTATGTTATATAGATGCAAATCAGGCAAACCTGAAACATTAAGCATGCTTAACTTTGATGTATGTGTGATAGTGGGTGGGGGTGGCTTCCATCTCATTAGTAGGTTTAGGCTTGTAGTCCACAAATGTGCAAGTTTATTTCATTTAAAGTTCTAAATGAGACTACTAACATGCATGAAGTGGCTTATGCAGTATTTCTAAGAACAAGGCCGTATTTGTTGTCTGAACAATCATGGAGAAGTTTGTATGGTCTAAAATATTAAGCAAGAGGTGAGAGCTGGGAATTTCTAAGTACTAAACTCAGATCCAGTAATGCTAGCTTGCTCTGTATTTAAGACAATTTATTTAACCCATGTGTCCTTGCAATAGTAGTGACTAGTAACTGAAGGCTATACATATTTAGAATGGGTTTTTTTCTTAGTTGCAAAAACCTGAACACAAGTTTTAGTTCCTTAGACCTTCCTGCTCTAAGGATGACAATTCTCTAGTTCTTGATCAAGACAAATCTCAAAACCCCTTTCATTCAGTAAGATTTTTCTTATAATAGAAACAGTGTGTTGGCAGATTCTCTCAGAGGAAACAGGAGAAACTGCAATGACAAATGTGTAGAAATATTTGTTTAATCTACTAAAATGCTTATCTTATACAAGTACAGGTGAAATAATGGATGACTTTGAAAGCAGCACAGCTATTTACTGGCCCTTCTTGGAACTGAGCCATATTGTTCTCTTACTTTCTCTGAAGTGCAGTATAAAAGCATGAGGCTGGAAGGGAGTAATGTGGAAAGAATGTAAAATTTTCTCCTTCTGATAGTCTTTCTCTTCAGAAATGTACAATAGGAATGTAAGAATTCTGATGTCAAACTTAGTATCTTGATGATGGTAAATACAAAATAATTTCAAATTTTAGAACTGTACAAACTGTAGGGCTTTCACTGCAACTTTCTGTTGGAGCTGCTTTTAGAGTACTTTGAGCAGTGGTCATCCAGCCTGGTGGGATCTCTTGGTAATGGTTGTCTTTATTTACAGATACCTAGGATATATTTGTGATCTAATAGCAGACAAGCCCATCCATCCTCACTGCAAGCCTCTTACAATAAAGTCAGTCACTCTCAGTCCAGTCCCCTGTTTCAATAAGCAGAGAAATGGCTGTCGACCCTTTTGTGACATTCTTATTGGAGAAACCAGAATTTTTACCACCTCTCAAGAATATGAAAGAATGAAGTGAGTTGCTATGGGTTTCTTACCTCCTTGTAGCAAAACCATATTTTTATCACTAAATGAATCCAACTTTCTAAGCTCTACTGTCAATTCTGGCAGTAACTGTAAAGCAGCAGGTTTCCTGTTTGCTTGATGAATTGGCACTAGAAGTGAAACAGCTATTGGAAGCCTGATGCCTAATATTAAAATTCAACTGTCTGAACACCTATTGTGAGGGCTTATTCCTGGTATATTTTAATATGTGCCAATTTCATTGGAGTGTTTGTCTTGTGTGGATCAGCAGCTAAGGAGCACTGAATGCTGTTTCCAATCATTACCTGTGGCTTGAATAGAGACTGATTGTATGTGAAGTTAATTGGACTTTTTTGATGGCACTCCTGAAGTGAGTGTACTAATGCATTTCAATTCTCTCTCCAAAGGGAATTCCGTGTTCAAGAAGGAAAGGTCCTAATTCCGCTGGGAATAACTGTCCATGGTGATGTTGTTGTTTCTCTCTACCATATGAGATCGACCATCGGGGGACGGCTTCAAGCAAAAGTATGGCTTGCTTGCCTTGTGATTCATATGATGGACACAACCACTCATGATTACAAATAGGTGCAAATGTGGAGTCAAGGCTGACACTCTAGTCTTGAGGTACAAGGAAGCTGCTTAGCAGTGGACAACTAGTGGACTTCCAACCATGTAGAGAAATCGAAATGGTCAAATCTTCTTGCCCAAATAGGCCAAATTAGGATGGCTTGTAGCAGTTCAGCAAGCCAGCACTGTCATATGGTGACTATATTTTGCTTTCCAGAATCTGTACTAGCCTTTAGTTATGTCCATCTCAAGTCCTTGTGACTATAAAGAGACGTGAAAATGAAAACCAATGGAATAGGGCTTTCTGCAAATTCAGGCAAAAAGCCTGGAGTTCAGAAACTGAACAAACCTCAGAGCTGTTGTCGGGGAGGGGGAAGAATGGCTTGCATTCAAAAGCTTGACCAAGTCTATCTTGACCATGCAGTTGGTTCAATAAAAGATATTGCACACAAAAATCCTTACCTTACATAATTCCTTGACCATCATAGCTGCAATATCACTTCAGTATTACCTAAACTGAAAACTCAGTTTAGTCTCTAACCCCCTTGTGGGTGTGCTAAATATGACAACTCTAAATGTCAACTGCTTTGCTTAGCAAAGCATGCAAAGGAAGGAGCAACTGTACTATACAGCACAGTGTGCTGTAACTGGTGCCTTATTTTGATGGTACAGGCAGGTGCACATTGGCTTGTAACAGAATTTGGGGAGCACAACCATAGTTGGTTATTGGTATGTACGTTTTAACCTGCTGGTCTCCTCCCCATGTTATTCACCAGAGTTCAGTCTTGGGTTTTAAATAGGCATAAAGTCCTAATAGTTTTGAGTGGTAGTTTGTCCATGCCTGAGGCTTTTTGGTTCCAGTCTGTAGAGTGACTATAAGGAATATTTCTCTTCTTAATGTACCATCTCCATCTTATTTGAGAGAGCAGGCTGGAAGTCCAAGGTTTTGTATGCTCTCTGGAATCATAATATATTTTCAGCATATGTGGAGTATATCTGTATGCTATGATGAACTGCTATGCAGAAATAGCTCAACTAGTGTAGGTACTGGAAACAGTCTAGTAGCACCAAAGCTGCAAGGCTGGTGCTGTGCTAATTTTTGTCTAGGTTGACTCCAGAACTAAAATTAGCTCTGATATTTTTTTTCATGGCACACTTTTATGCTCCATATATATATAATCACAATGGTAGAACAGCTGTCTGTCAGAACACTTGTATTACGTAAAGGAGCTAAAATGATATTTCAAGCTCTTTTAGACTTTCAAACAGGGGTGTGAGGCCTAAACATTGAAGCTATCTTGAACTACAAGAAAGAAAACATTAAAGGAGGCAGGCATTGCAAGTTATGTACATTAAAATGCATGCATAGTGACAGAGAGGTAGAATGGCTTGGCTTGGTTGGCTGCATGTCAATACTAAAACTGTTTTAATATCTCTCCCTCTCTTTTTAAGATGACAAATACACAAATATTCCAGATTCAATTTCATACTGGATTCATAGCACTAGGAACAACCACACTAAAATTCACAAAGTAAGTATGACTTAAGTCAGCATGCAGATCCTAGCTCCATTTAAGTGTGTCACTTGCAGATAGATGAGTGATCTGACCACTGCTGGCTTGTTGTGATAAATGATCAAGATGTGTTGGCACAATAATGAGAAATGGCTGCTGATTTAGGGGTTTGTTTTTTTTAATGGCTTTGACATATAACTCCTTTTCTAAGGAACAGTGACAAATAGCTTTCTTTCCTGCTCCTAACACTCAGGATGGTGTTTATCAGAGGTGGTAATATCTAGCTCTAGTGATATTATCTAAAGTGATGTGTTGATTTCATAGACATTAGTGCTGGAAAGGACCTTGGAAGATCTTTGAGTCCAGCCCCCTGCTCCAGGGGCAGGAAGTCAGCAGGGGTCATAAGATCCCAGCAAGATAAACAGCCAAATGTCTCTTGAAGGAGTTCAAAGTAGGTGCTTGAACCACCTTCGGCAGCAGTCTATTCCAAACCTTGGGGGCTCGGACAGTAAAAAAGTTCTTCCTTATGTCCAGCCTGAAACGATCATGGAGGAGTTTGTGACCGTTTGACCTTGTCAGCCCATGGGGCACTCTGGTGAGCAAACGCTCCCCCAGATCCTGGTGAACACCCCTGATAAACTTATAGGTGGCCACCAGATCACCCCTAAGCCTGTGCTTTTCCAGGCTGAAGAGTCCTGTAGCTCTCAGCCTGTTGTCGTAAGGTCTGTTTTCCTGACCTCTGATCATGCACGTAGCTCTCCTCTGCACTCTCTCAAGCTTCTCCACATCCCTTTTGAATTGTGGAGCCCAGAACTGGATGCAGTACTCCAGCTGCGGCCTCACCAAGGCCAAGTACAACAGGAGAATGACGTCCCAGGATTTGCTTGAGAAGCATCTAAGGACGCAAGCCAACGTTTTGCTCGCTTTACTAGCTGCAGCATCGCATTGAAGGCTCGTGTTCATCTAGTGGTCAATCATGACCCCCAAGTCCCTTTCGTCCATAGTGCTAGCCAGCGTAGCTCTGCTGAGCCTATAAGCATGATGCGGGTTTTTCTTCCCAAGGTGGAGAACTGTTGATATCCAACCTGAGGCCAAAGCATTGATGAGTAACTTCCCTGCATATGAACTGCAACTGGTGGGTGTTGTCAGTAGGGAGAGACTAGAAGAGTTGAGGTTGGAGGAAGTATTTTGAGGTTTGAGCCATTTGTTCCATTATCTTTTTGAATCAATATGAACTTGGAGTTGGCAGGTAGCCAAAGGAACATCTCCTTTCCCAGTCTGGGATGGAGCTGGTACATCAAGGATTGCAACCAAGTGATTTTAAGGCAAGGAAATTCCTTGGGGAAAGGAAGACTGGCCAGAATACAGATACACAAACCACAGGATGAGTAGAAGATGCCTTCCATAAAACAAAAAGGCCTAGGTGTAGAATAAATTATTTTGGGGTGTGGGCTAGATTTGCCTCCGGTTAAATTGAGACAACTTTGCTGTTTGGGGCTTCCTAATTTGGAGAGTTGTTCACGCTTACATTTTGGCTGTTTGCAGACGTTTAAAAAACAAACAAACAAACAAAAAAACAACCAACCCCCTCCTCCCACCTGCCCCTAAAAACAAACAAACTAACTCCTAGAAAAACATGCTTTACTGGATGAAGCAGCATGTTACTTCAACCTGGCTCTGCAGCATCTGTATAGATGGGGTGCTTTAGTGGGGTTTTTTGGCACTTTTATCTAAAGCTGATTCAATCAACTGTTAGGTAAGTGCCAAGAAAGCCCTGCTAAAGTGCCTGATCTATACAGACACTGGGTGAACCGGGTCCAGCTAATGCACTGCCTCTTCTGGGTGTGTGCTGAGTTTGGTGTGGGAATGCACCAAGTTTAAAGCACCATTTCTTAATTAAAAAAATTTTTTTTTTTAAATGACTGCAAGCAGCCTTATGCTCCTGGGAGAGTGTTTGGCTCTAGCTGCCTCAGTGCTGTTGAATGGGAGTGGGAGCCCAAATCCTTTTACATTGGCTTCACTTGTTTCTGGGGAGTACAAAGGTGAAGTGAAATCTTCAGAAAACTTGTCTTCCTGTTCCCTCATCTTGGGCAATTACTAAAGAATAACACTTGCCTACCTGGTTGCCTCTATTCAATTAGTAAGAATATATTTGGCAGGTTACTTCATCCTACTACTCCTTATTGACCAGAGGCCTTCATTAAAGGTGCTAAGAGAGCTGTCTCCCCATATGGATGGGAATGCATATTAAAGACTTGTGTGCCTGCAGAAAAACTGCTTCATTACTTACCAAACTCTCTGTTGACATCTAGGCCAGAACTGGATGCATGCGACTCTCCAGACAAGTATCCTCAGTTGTTTCATGTTATGCTGGAGGTAGAGATACAGTCTGCTGATAGACAGACCGAGCTAACTCCTCCATGGGAGAACTTCACAACAAAAGACATCAATCCCAGCATTCTCTTCTCCTCTCACCAAGAACATCAAGATACCCTTGCTTTGGCAGGTGAGAATGGCATTGGGTTGTGTATGTTCCTCAGCTTCTAAAACTGGTGCTGGAATTTGCTTTGCTTATATTAGCCTGTGTTTGGTGCTCTGTGGTGCAGGTAGAGGCCCAGTGGATGCACCTCAGGATAACCTAAAGAGTGTTGGACAGGGTGCGTTCTTCTCCTCTCTGAACTGGCAAGGTATGTAGACTCGGCCTTCTAACACTTATTAGAACTAGGAAGACACTTTTTTTTCCCCATTACTTTGAGGGAAATAGTGTATATTCACAAAGAATCCCATTGGTGGTGTTACCTTTTTATTCCCTCCAGTTTTCTGGATTATATTATACTTATGCTGCAGTTGGAATTGAAATGAATGCCCCCTGTCCTTCTGAGGTGGTGTACTCGGTGTCCACTGGCTCAATATTTGACTGAAGTCTTACCTTGCTGATTCAGCAAAAAAATATACAAAGATAGTTGTTTTAAAACCCTTTACTTTCCCGTTGGCCTATCATTACTTTCCTGTTTCCTATCATTCCCATAAAAGGATTGGATTCCCCAATTGAGGGGAAGAGAGTGGTCTGTTGGGATGTATTCAACACGGATGTTTCTTTCAGATCCCCACCTATAGTATAGTTTAAAATGGGGAGGGGGCAGGTGTAGGGGAAGGGATCCTTTTTAGCAGCTATGCCACATACAGAACCTAACCTGAGAATTCATCTGAGGGTGGTTTGATGTTTAATCAACTTTTTGCATGACACTGAAACTGGAGATTATTACTTTGCTCTGCATCATTGTAAGGCTTAAGTCAGCCCAAATGCTCAAATAGACCTAGGAAGTCCTTCAGTTTTCATCTGGGCTCTTGCATTTGCTTCGTAGGTTGAGCAAAGTCTATTAACTTCCCAGTTGGTGAAATCGGCAACTATAAGCTAAGCTGAACTCTGCAAATGACTTCTGTTTTCAATTAAGCACCATTTTTTTTTTTTTTTGTGTTGTCATTTTGGGGAGGGGGCTGTGCACATGTATAGTCATGTAATAAGCTGCCCTTTAAATCTAAGGAACCAACAGCTAACACGAATTATTTTGATCCCTTAGATCAGAAATCTGACAAAAGCAGTTCCCACCCCACCTCGGAGGATCGGGCAGTGCTTGTGCATGAAGAAAGCGAACAGTCGGATGATGAACTCTTGTCCCTTTCCAGTCAGCACAGTAATGCAAGTAGTGACAAACCTCATGGAACCCCAAAACACAGCAAGAAGCAGCAAGAACCTCCACTCCCACCGCCACCTGTGGATGTTGATCTGCTGGGTCTAGATGGTAGCCCCATGAGCAAGAACGTCCCCACTCAGTCCACTGCTCTCCCTTCTAATTCAGACTTGCTGAGTGATTTGTTTGGGGTTGGTGGGCCGAGTGCACCTGGTCAAAGTGGACAGTCAGCTGCTGAAGATGTCTTTCATGTGGGTGGGACTGGGTCTGCGCATTCGACCCCTCGGCGTTCTGCAGCTTCAGCCTCCCCATCTCCCTCCCCAAGAGTAGGAGAAGGTAATACATAATCCAGTGTTCGATTGGCACAAATGTACCCTACACTCCTATCTTCACAATATTGAATGCTCCTTTCTGAGCTATTGAATTTGAATTAGAGACTATTTGGGGAGGGGAGGGGAGGGGAGAGGAGGAAGGAGGGGGAATAGTCTCAATTCCCTGGAGAATATCGGAGGCCCAGCATGGAAATTGAGGCAATTTGCATCAGCGTGTTGCTCTTGGGAGTCTTTGCTGCTGCAGTTTTCAGTGGTACCTGCTATTCTGTGTGTACTGTTGGAGTGTTAGGATTCTGTTAATATGAACTAATTTCCACCCCAACATTCTTAGGGAGGGATCTCAAGAGGTCCTAGCTTATTCCCCTGACCTTGGGCAGGGCCAAGTATACACAGACTATCCCAGACAGATAGTCTAACTTGCTTCATAAGAAGCAGGGGAAGGGGTGGTAGAAATTCCTAGCAAAAGGATATGTAGGTAGCCTCATCTAATACTCAATTATAGTGATGGTAGGTAGGGTAAAGATGCCCCTTTTATACACTGACTAAATCAGAGATGCATAAGCTTTTGTGAGCCAGAGCTCACTTTATTAGATGTTGTGAAAAGACACAAACAGAGCCAGCTATCAAATAGAGTGGTGATTTGAGTATGCAATATTTTGTGTGTTAACATCTAACCTTTGCCTGTCTTGCAAAGCAAGCTGACACAGTGGACATGGAACAATTGATCTCTGTCCTCTTTATACAACCTGTTGTATATTTAAGACAGATCAGGTACTTCTCTCTTTCTTTCTTACCCTCCCAGTCTTCTCCCTGCTTCTGAAAAACCCAGTTCTTCTGATTCAGGGGTGGGCAAAATATGTCCCGTGGGCCAGATCCGGCCTACCAGGCCATTCTAACCAGCCCACGGGGTCCCTAAAAATTTTAGAAAAATTAATATTCATTTGCTTCTGGCTGCCTGTCAAAGATGGGAGGAGCCAGGGGCAGTAGGACCCAGGGGAAGCCAGCAGGACTCCAGTAGCAAGGCCAGCCTGGCCCCCCCACACCCTCCCCTCCCAGTTGGAAACCTCTGCCTGCTACAGATTTCACTGCTTCACTGTATGCTTACCTGCCACTCCAGTACCACGTGGCTCCCAGCTGCATCACTGGACTGTGGGAGCGCAGGACCCTTGCTGGTACCCCAGGGCCAGGAATGGGAGGGTATGCTTGTGTTCATAGGATGAGTCCCACATGTGCACCCCACCATACACATGCACCCACACACCTCAGCCAACCCCCACCCCCTCCCACATATCCACACACATACTTACATGCTATTCATAGACTGTAAGGGACCTCACAAGATCATCGGGTCCAGCCCCCGTGCACTAGGCAGGAAAGATGACTGGGGTCAGGTGACCCCAGCAAGGTGACCGTCCAGTCTCCTCTTGAAGCTTTCCAGGGTAGGTGATTGCACCACCTCTGGAGGGAGCTTACTTCACAGTCTGGACACTCTGACTGAAGAAGTTTTTCCTAGAGTTAAGCCTAAAATGGTCTTCCAGAAGTTTGAGGCCCTTACTCCTGGTTTTCCCCAAGGATGCCCTGCCCTGAGCCCTTGATGTATTCCCTGGATGTAGTGGTAAGGTGCTACCAGGTCCCCTCTTGGCCTTCTCTTTTTCAGGCTGAAGAGGCCCAAGTCCCTCAGCCTTTCCTCATATGGCTTGCCTTGCAAGTTTCTGATCATATGGGTGGCTCTTCTCTGGACTCTCTCAAGCTTTTCCACATTCTTGTAGAAGTGCGTTGCCCAGAACTGGATGCAGTACTCCAGCTGTGGTCTCACCAATGCTGAGTAAAGCCAAAGAATCACTTCCTTGGTTTTACTTGAGATGCATCAGTTGACACATGCCAGAGTATTGTGTGCCCTGCTGGCTACAGCATCACACTGACGGCTCATGTTCATACTACGGTCTGTTATCACCCCTAGGTCCCTTTCAGTCGGAGTACGAGTCAAATTGGTGCCACCAAGCTTGTAAATGTGTTGGGGATTGTTCGTCCACAGATGGAGCACTTTACACTTCTCAATGTTGAACTTCATCTGGTTCCAGTCTGCCCAACTTGCTAGCCTGTCTAGGTCTGCCTGTATCTGCAGCCTATCTTCAAGTGTGACCACACTCCCCCATAACTTGGTGTTGTCCGCGAACCTGGCCAGTGAGCTCTTCACCCCCACATCCAAATCATTGATAAAGATGTTGAAAAGCACTGGACCAAGCGTGGACCCCTGAGGGACACCACTGGCCACTTTTCACCAGGCTGAGACAGATCCGTCCATTGAACTCTCTGGGCCCTACTCTGCAGCCAGCTTCCTACCCACCTAACTGTCTCATGGTTAAGCCCACAATCCTCCAACACTCTCTTGAACATCATGGGATACCAGATCAAAGGCCTTTTGGAAGTTTAGGTATATAATGTTGACCTTCTCTCTCTTATCCAAGTGGCAAGTTACCTGCTCATAGAAGGAGATGAGATGTATGTAGCAGTCTGGATCTGAGCCTTCTGTCAGTTGGGGTTTCTGTTCTGATCCACCTCTATCCTATGGACACATGCATGCATCTCTCGTGCTTTCATCAGGCAAATATTGGGTGAGACATTCTCTTCTGACTGCTTAAATGTGCAAGTCAGACAATCTAGACTGGAAACAGAACGCAGGAGCTTGCTTGTGGGCTGAGCGTAAGACCTAATTGGAGTGAGACTGCACTTGTTTGGGGGTTGGAGGGTTAAGTGAAGAGATGCTATGAAGGAAGTGCTGAGGGACAGAGACTGAGAAACCCAAACTAGATGGGAATATAGCAAAGTACCTAAGAAACAATTTGGTCAGACTTGCCAGTTGTGAGCTTATAGAATTAAAATTACTGGCCTGACTTGACTGCAAGTTTGAAGGAGCAGCTGCTCCTGGGCTCTGCATGAAGTCTATGTGTGTGGGTGTCTGTGTGGAGGTGGGGGATGTCTAGAAGAACCTTGAAGTCTGAGGGGTTTTTTTTTCTTTTTCTTTCCCTGTGCTGAACTAGAATCATTTCAAGAAGTCCTTTTTGATCCTCAATGACTTTCTGGTAGTGAACTTCCCAAGTTAACTTGGCAAATAATTGGTTAATAAAATTGCTTGCCACAAGTGTGTTTTATTGATGTGGTATGTAAGCTATATCTTCAGAGTGAAAGATGAGCCAAGTCTCTGATAGCACTACAGTTAGCGGCAGTAAAATATCTATTGTGTTTGGTTGTATTATAAACTTCCAGAAGATCCTGAAAGCCTACTAGATCAGTGGTGCTAACCCTTTTTTCCCAGGATGGGCTGTGCCTGGTCTGTCTGTGTGCTGGATCCAGCCGGTGGCCTGATGAGGGTTGTGGGGAGAAGGGAGGCATGGTTTAGCTCTGTTCTGTCGCACAGAGCTTGAGAATTTGGCAGCAAGAGAGGGTGTCAGATTCCCCTCTGGCCACTGCTCCGCCACCACCAAATTTTCCAACCCATGGGGAGCTCCACAAGCCAGATGCCATGGCTCCTTGGATCACATTTGGGCTGCAGGCTAGGGTTAGAGGACCCCTGTATTACACTGAAGGAAACTAGTGCTCCAAGTCTAGAGGGAAGCTTCATTTACTAGTGCACGTAGACACCAGCAGGATTACTTGTGAGCAGAGCTCTCATTGCAAGTCACTTGTTGTGGTTTTGTCCGTGGTGAACATGAGACTTAAAGATGAGGCCATGGGTGAGGTAATAGAGGGGAGAGCTAGTTGGAGTGACTGTGTGTGGCGAAGACAGTCATTCTGCTCCAAAGAGGACTTATGGGTGTGAGCAGGGAGTGAAGCATGCTAAGAGAAGAGAGATACAAGAGGACAGAGCCCTGAAAGCAAGAACAAGAGCTTGCATTTGATGTGGGAGGCACCAGAAACCAGTAATAGAGAACTGAGAAACATAAGTATTGGTACTGCCAAATGACTTAAGCATGCAGTGCACAGAGCTGCAGGTGGTCTTCCCTAATCTTTTACATTCACAATATTATGGTAGTTTCGTTTGAACATTGCTGATGCTATGTCCTCTCTCTTCTCTCCTCTCTCTCAGTATTCCTAAAAGGTAGCAGCAAACAACCTGTGGGTTCAGGGAGAGTAGTGTTTTTAAATACCCAATGCCATGGATTACATGTATACCAAAAATGAAGCTTATGCAAGAGCTGACCTCCAGTTGTGGGTACCAGGTAGGGAAAGGAAACTTTGTACATGCAGGAAAGATGGTAGTATATATTTAAGGCCATATCTATATAGTCAACTTATCCCATTGTACAGCAACTCCCCTCTCCCCAGCAATGCCATGCTGCTCTGCATGCGCTGCCTTTTAAATTGGAAGAAGTTCAGCAGTGGGGAAACTGCAGGAACTGTTGCAGGGGGAAAACTGTGTGGAGCAATGCAGGGTTCTTGAAGACACTACTATAGGGTGAGTTTTTCATTTGTAAATGTGGGCTGATTAACATGGCAACAGGATACTTGGCATCATCCTCCCACCCATAATAGTGATGTGCAGATGTGGCTATAGTGCTTTGTTTAGAAGGTGGCCTGTGAAAAAGCAATAGCATGGTATGTTTGGTGTGTGCCACAGTATGCTTGCTGTGTAGACCTGGCCTCCACCTTTCTAATCTTGGAGACCTCCAGTTGCAGGCAGGGGAGAGCTATATGCTACTTCCAGTTGTGGGACTGTCCCCGTCTGTTGCTTACAGAACATTCAAGTCCCAATTCTTACATGCTTCCTACTACTGCTGAAATCTAGGAACTTCCCTGGATATGACAGATGGGATCTGCATCTGTTGCCACAGTCATAGCTGACAGCTAGTTCTACGTTCTGCAGAACTTGACTGGAATACTTGTATGTACTAGTGAAATAAATATTGGTTAAGAGTTTCTTTCCCTGACTCTGCATGGCCTGTGGTGGGTGTTGGGGAAAGCTTGGTATGATTAGGAGAAAATGACACGCATGCATTTTTACAGCAACAGCATTTGACCCATTTGGAGCTAGCCCTAAGCAGCCTGGTCCAGATCTGCTTGGTTCTTTTCTTGGTTCACCAAATGTCACCGGTGATCCTTTCCTTCAAGCAACAAGAAGTCCTTCACCAACAGTACACAGTGATCCTTTTCAGATGGGTAAGGAACTCAGTGTCTTGCATTGCACTTGCACTACATCCCCTTTCAAATGCCAGAGCAAGCCGTTGGGAGCAAGCATTTATTTAGCCCTTAAACAATGACACTAAACCGCGGCTGCCTGCTGGAGAGTAGAAAGGGCTTTCAGTCTCTAGTCTTTCGGCTTATTCATAATCTGAAGTATGGTTAAGAAGGTTCTGTCGCACTAGCAATTAATATTTAATTAACCAGCTATTTGTGTACATGAATAAAAGACCACTAAATGGTGGTCTCTGCTGTTGTGCTCGTGTGCTTGAGGTCTCACTTGAAGTGAATTACCACCAATTGTGTTTAAACAAGGCACAGCCCATTAAGGCTGCAAAAGAAACCATAGGTCCCTTGGTATTTAGTCAAACCATCAGTCTTTTGGTTAAGCTTCAGCCCACATCCATATTGTTCACTTTTTCGGTGCAAGAGCTGTCAAATAGTTAGCCTTGAGCTAATTCATACTGAGGATTTTCAACCTTCCCTGACTGAAACACACCCCTCAAACTTCAGAAACTCACTCAAGTAAGGCAGGGCATGGTAGGAAGAAAGGCAAAATTATAAGAAGTGATTCTTAAATATCTGACATTATCTTGGCTTGGACTAAATTTGGGTGTTTAATTTTGACTAAGATATTTTGGTTTCACTTAGAGCATACTGGACTAATGAAAGAAGTTTAATCTCCCTCTTGACTCTATAGTGTACTAAACTGAATTATTAGGGCCTAGAAATAACAGAAGACTCAGGCAGAAGAGGGTGGATAACCTCGGTCAAGGAAGCTAACTATTTGTTTATGCTGCATTCAAGAAAAATCTTTTGTTGGTGTGATATTTATATGCACTTCTTATTGAGATAAAGCCTTCTGCTCTCTCATCAGAAATGTGATGACACCTTTTTCTTTGCTCTGTTTTTGTTTCAGTACTTTCTGCTGCTCTTGAGGATAGTGCCAAATGTTTTACTGAAATCTGAATGCTTGGTTTAGAAGAGTGGGGTGCCCTCAGTTTCTTTTACTAAAACACAGTATGACAGTGGCTCAGACCTGTGCAAATCTGTCAAGTCCCACACCACTTATTCCTTGCACATCAAATGCAGCATCTCCATTGTATCTTCATTCCCCATGTTGGAAAAACTACCAGAGCCCAGGGAGGAAATGGGATGATAGGGAAGGAACTCTGAGGAGTAGAAGATGGGTAATACAGACTGCTTTCTAGAATTATGGAAGGGATTATAGTGGGGAGCGTGCTGGGGGGACGAGAGTGAGGATGAGCCTTTTTTAAAACAGGGAAAGATCCTGATCTCTTGGGTCCGAGTTAAGGAGCAGACACGTGTAATATTTGAAACTTTTCAAATGACTTTGAAACCCTTCAAAAGGCCAATATTCAAATAGATGTGTGGGATAAATCACTTTGCATAACCAGATATGATAGCCCATAGTTTTTTGTTTTGTTTTTTTAAATCTAACTTCTTACAGCTGTACAGTGGGTCAAGCCCCCCAGCATCCCCCAGTGCGCTGCTCTTTTCTACCAGTTCCCTTCTACCCTTCAGGGTGATGAGCTGTAGGTTGCCCTGGCTGGAGAGCATGTTGCTGTGCGCAGCCCTGGCAATTCTTGAAACTCCAGCTGAGAGAATTGAGCTGGGGCTGTATCTGTCTGTAGCTGAAATGCTACTGTTTAAACTTTTTCGAAACCCATTATGTTTCAAATGCTATGCCTGTCCACTTGACCCTGTGTGCAAATTTTAGTTGACATTCTGCCATCCTATTTAAAATTTGGGATTCAACAAATCCCAAAAATGCTCTTTTTTTTTTTTTTTAAACAGCATTTCACTGTTGGCAGTTTCCAGCTGTAGAAAAGGTACCTGCTGTGTATCATGCTGCATGCTATAATTTTGCACCTCTTTCCTCTCTCCCCACCATTCCAGTGCAGTATAGCTCTACAGGGTTTTTTGGTCATCATTTGAAATGTTTCGGAGATTCTCTGTGATCAGCAACTAAAACAGGTGCACTTAATTTCTGATAAACCAAGGGCAAACTGACTGAATTAGCCTGCACTCAATTGCTGCAGGTGCTCAATTAAAGATCCTAATAGGTGGTGGTCACAATGACCCCGTACAGTCTTTAATCAGAGCAGAGAGGACTCTAGAAAAATAGTAGTTCATACAATGGAATAACACGAAATGCTTAAGTCTGCTTGCCTCGCTCTCAAAATGTCATGGGGTGGCTCAAAGAAAAAGGTTAGACTTCTAATAGCTGTTTTTAATAAATAAACAAATAAATTACTTGTGCCCCCATTGGCCATTTGGTAGTGAAAACCATCTTGAAAATCATGGTTTTGGGCTTTTTCTCTTATTCTTTGGAAGTTGGGTTACAGTGCTGCTTTAATTCATTACTTGATACATTCCTTTTTTTCTTTTCTGTTTTAGCGTCTAGTACACCAACTGTTTCCATACAACCAGATGTTTCAGGGGGTTGGGACTGGCCCAGTAAGCCAGGTTGGTATGTTACAAACTCCTACGAAGATGAGTTGGTAGGTAGGGGAGAGGATATAGGGAAAGCTGGTTCTTTTTGTGTTTCCCAATACAATACAATATTTGCCTTATTGCATTGATGGAGCAAAAGCAGCTAAGGTTCCTTGATTCAGAAAAGGACATATTAGAAATCGGGGGGGGGGGAAGCATGCTTCCTGCACACGAGAGATGTTAAGCACCTGAAAGCTGTCAGTTTTGAAGAGGACAGAATTGAAACTCCTAGTTGGAGTAAACAAAGTAGAGCTGTGCAAACACTTTCACAGCATGGAGAGGTTGTGTTATCTTCTAACTTACACACACAAAAAAAAAAAAGGCATTATGAGAAGTGGGCACAGCTTCTGCAGTATTTAATATCTCAAACAAGACCTTGGTTTTCAGTTACTGACGTGTGAACGGTCTTGGCTTAAATGAGGCCTTGATTTTGAACAGAAACTAGGAAATACTGCAAGCTTCTCAAGCAGCCAAATGAAGTGTCAACTCCAAACACTCTGGAGACCTACCTGTGTGTTTTGATATCTAGGTTAGAGAAACACACTACAGTAAGACTGTTCTAGCAAAATCGTAGTCTTCAAAAGCCACTACACAAAACAAAACTCCAAGCTTTTAGCCTCTGAAGCATCTTGCTTCATTGCTTGCTTACAGTCTCATAATTGTTGTGGAAGCAGTCTGAGCACAGTATCTTTCCTATCCAACCATGCTTTTGCATGGCTGGAGTGTAAAGGAAGTATCTCAAATGTAGGCGAGTGTGGTCAGCATTTTGGAACCTTTTGTTTTTCAAAGCAGAAAGTATAAGATTAGGATGCTCTGTATATACAGCGCACAAGCACAACTCACTCAATGTTCACACTAACACAATGGTGCTGCTCATATTAAAACTGGGATTTCTTCACTTTTTTCTTTTTTCAGCTGGCCTAAGTATGGGAAGCAAGTCAGCTGCTACCAGTCCTACAGGTTCCCTTCATAGCACTCCGACTCATCAGCCTAAGCCACAAACTCTGGATCCATTTGCTGATTTGGGGACTCTTGGTGCAAGTTTAGCAGGTTTGTTTGTTTTTTAATGATAAAGCCCACGTAGTTGGTCAGCTTTGAGGAGAGAAGATGAGTAACTAGGTATTTAAAGCAGATGGACTGCTGTTGCATCAGTTTACCATGTTTGCACCTTGGGGCTGCTTTTGTAAACCAATACTAAGAGGGGAAGGAGGCCAGATTCTTCACAACTATTTAAAGCTAAGGTTTATCTGAGCTTTCTGAAGAGTTGGTCAGGACTAACCTCAGACCATATGAGCTTCTAAGGTATAACAGCACAAGGCAGAAGTTACTTACCAACAGCCTGGCTTTAGGTTTTAACTTGAAGAGCTGGTGTCTTGTGTGTATTTGGGAGTGGGGAAAGAGGTTAAAGGTTTGTTGCTATTGGGTTTGAGTAGGGCTGGGGTGAACCAATTCTTTTTCTTTTCACCTCCAGAAACATTTTGGAGCCCTTGGAATTCTGCCTCTTAAGCCGTTTCCTCTTTCTAGGCTTTGATACCTCTTCCCAAGCGACCATCAGGGAGGTCAAACTTCTAGGGTCCCAATGCAAAGTTCAGTGTTGGGCTCCTCTTTTAGCAGACAACTGCACAAAGCCATAATCCATAACGTAATGAGGACACTTGAACACCCTAGAGCCTTGAGTAATTGTAAGATTTGCACTAACACCACCCCATGTCATATACTGCTCTGCCTCTGACTTGCTGTTCCATGCATGTCTCCTCTAAGGGTGGGGCTTAGGCTGCCCCCCCCCCCATTATAATCGGTGCCTGGCTACCAGTGACAGCATAGTCTACTTCCAGATGAGTGTTCCCAGCTGGGTTATCCCCCAAAATGAGCTGAGTTTAGGTTTTGGTTGTAAGAAGCTAACTTCCCCCAGTTCAGGTTGTAAGAAGCTGAGTAGATTTTTCATTCTCCAACTTCTTATCTCAGTGGAAGAGGAAAACAGCATTATTTTTTTTTCTTATAACTTTTGCTCTTTGAAGAACACGGGATGACATGGCTTTATCTGCTGTTTGTTTCCTCTTCTGCATCAGTATCAGCATGGTTCTGGAATTAGGTTTCCCAGTTCCCTCTGCTGGATTGCTAGTTGCTCTACAGGAGAAAAACATAGAACACACCAGGCATCATGTAAGAGATGCTAATGTGGTATTTTCTTTAGCTGAATTTGCAGCAGAGAGGTAGGCATTAAAAAGAAACAAACTCTCAGATTCCACAATATATGTACTTTTTTTTTTTTTTTTTAATGTTAAGTAGAGTTCAAATTCTTGGGTCACATGAACTCAAGCCTGTCTTGTATACATCAAAAACTAACTATTTTTGGTAGTGTAGAGGACTTTGCAGTATTGCAGTTTATAAGGCTTTTGGCTTATGTCCATAGACAAGTGACATCTATTGAATCTAGTCTAGAAAAGCATCTAGTAAAACTGGTGTCACATATATTAGCCACGGGAAACGGTGGTTTCCAATTGTAAGGCATAGGTAGCACATCGGGGGGCTATGTATTCTTTTGTTGGTTGGAGGGCAGCTAAGTACAGCAAACCTAATAGGACCCTACGTAAACTTAACAAAGGACAACACCTGTCTCTGAGCTTGGAAACAAAAAGGGTAAAAAAAAGGAAAATGGGCACAAAGGTCAAGGTAGATGCTTAAGGTTTCACAACAAATGAATGACTGAGTTGGAAACACATTCCAGTTGTCTGATTTAAAAGCCAGTGCCCAGTTGACTGGAACAAGTTACTAACCTTCTGTCCTTATATTGTAGGTGGTGCTTCATTTGCTAGCAAACCCACCACTCCAACAGGACTAAGTGGAGGATTCCCTCCAATGGGTTCTCCGCAGAAGCCATCTCCCCAGCCAATGGGTGGTGGCAGCTGGCAGCAAGGTCCTGGCTACTCCTGGCAGCAATCACAGACCAAGCCCCAGCCAGGCATGCCACATTCTTCTCCCCAGAACAGACCCAACTACAATGTGAGTTTTTCAGCAATGCCTGGCAGTCAAAATGACCGTGGAAAAGGACTGGCCAATTCTGGTGAGCTTTTAATATTTGGCTTCCAACAATTAATGGTGCTAACATAGCTCAATAAAAAACATATGAACTGCTTTGGGTTGGAGCTCATTCTCCAAATTGGTCCTTTCATGATCTTATGGGGTAGCTACATATTTTCTTTTTTTTTTTTTTTTTTGCCTTCTGGGGAAATAACAATTATGAAACTTTATAGTATTGAGAAGCTGTAGCCATAGTTCCAAAAATGGCCAGAACCATAGCATTTTGTTTTCTCCAAGTAAAACTTGAGTGCTTGGGACACTGGAAACTTGACCCTATATATTATCAACCCTCCTGAAAGTCTAAGTTGGTTTGTTTGGGTTTTTTTTTAAGCTTTTGGTGAGGGCTGGGGAGAGGATGAAACCCAAATAGATATTACTTATCAGAATGAAAAAGCTAGTCATTGTATAAGAATGTTGCTTTGGTGGGCAGTGAGAGGAATGTGATGTCTACTTATCCATTTATTTCTTGCAAGTGAAGAGCTTTGATCTTTTTATTTTTAAGACTCGAAACCAAAAGTGTCTGCTGATTTTGAAGACTTGTTATCTGGTCAAGGCTTTAATGCCCACAAGGACAAAAAGGGACCCAGAACAATAGCTGAGATGAGAAAAGAAGAAATGGCCAAGGAGATGGACCCTGAAAAGTTAAAAGTAAGCTGTGTGTGGCTTTTTCATTTTTGAGAATTGTGCAGACATTGCTAAGAGGAATATCCATTGTCAAATGGGAATTGCATTTAAATACTGAACTTGTAGAGAGAGGTTTTTTTTCCTTGAATGTTAAGGACAAACAGGGCTAACCTATCAAACCCCTGATGCCAGAAACCATTAATCTTCTTTTGGTTTAAGCTGTCGCATTCCTGGACCCCAAGCTATATAAATATACTGCATTAAACACTGTTGCCTAGCTGAGCTCCTACCTTAAAACTCTCTATAGTGGACTTGAATTTAAGTACAGTCTCATGAGCCACCTAGTTTTCTAGTTGCGTTCCATAACAATAGCTGCCATCTTTAGCAAACATTGAGGTTCAAACCAGCAACCTCCTTAGGTAAAGGCTTGAATTATTACTGCTTGATTTAAGAAAACAACAAAATCTTTCTAGCTGGGGGTGTAAGCTTCCTATGTAAAGAGGCACCACTAACACTTGCTTGGAAAGAGCTGATCAGCTCTGACCCACCACCAAACTTGGTATTGCCAGTACCACAATCTTAAATTTTATAGTTGATATATCTCAAAATGTTTTGTATATAGTTTCCCTAGAGTGACTATTTTTCTTCCTAAAAAAAGCTGCTCTGTAGTACATCTGTGCAAATATCTTTGAACCAAAGCAAGCCAGTGCAGTGTGCTCTATCTGTCCTTCTGTCAAACTTGTTCAGTAACTAGAAACAAGTTTTATTCCATCTTCTCACACATTTTATGAGGGAAGGAGGCAGCTTGATAGTGTTCAGTAGCAGAAATTCTTCAGTTGTCTTCAAGAGAGAGAACATCCCTTGAATATTCCTGCACCTCTGGACTCCCATCTTGCAGTATGGTGTGTGTGTGTGTGTTGTTTTGATCTGTCTCCATGAAAAACAAAGCAGTTGCTCATCAGTACTAGTGTTGTAGTCTGCCAGTTCAGGGTTGCATTAGTTCTCTACTGAATCTTTCTTTCTCCTCTCACTCCCTCTATGGATTAAATGCCAACATCTCATCTGGGCTTAGAAATACCAGGTCAGAAACTAAATCTGTAGCCATCTGCAGTTACAAAGAGAGGGGGTGAGAGCAGCTCAATCAGAAGCCAAACAGTCTTGACAAAATATGATTAGTGTCAAAACTGTAGCGGTAGCCTTTCAGACAAGTGTGGGGCTGGAGCACAAATGTTAGACACTAAGTCACTGATTGCAACTGGTTGGATGTTCTTCATGCTAATTGTGTAAAAACCCATAGATTCATAATGTTAGGGTCGGAAGGGACCTCAATAGATCATCGAGTCCGACCCCCAGCTGATCCATAGGATACACCATTTGAGTAATATGCTTGGTTTTTCTCTTTAAAGTATGCAGTATTTGTCTTCCCACCAGCCACTTGTGTAACAATTGAAATTACTACTGATTTCTAACCCCCGTCCTCCTCCCCCATGGTCCCTGGCTCTTTTTTTTTTTTTTTTTTCTTCTTCCTCTTCTGTATGTAACCTCAGTGAGTCATCTGTGTCAGAGTGATTTAAACTACTTCCTTTTTTTCTTTCACATTAATAGGAATATAGATTAGGCATGAAACTGGCAAAAGATGAGAAACTGCCTAGGCTATGTGTAATTTATTTTAGCTACTGGATTAAATTTCTAGTTAGTCAGCAGAAGGGAAGCTTTTAAGACCAAGTCTTCAAATGTTTAAAACAACTTTATGGCCAACCTTTGTACTTCTGCTCTTTGGAAAGAATTGGGAAGACCTAATTAAGGCTGGAGAGGCTGGATACCTTCAAGTCAGCCAGCCCTGACAATCTACACCCCAGGGTACTCAAGGAGCTGGCGAGCATCA
>NW_005842470.1:733817-757594 GCF_000455745.1 Alligator sinensis | reverse complement strand
ACGGGTTTGTTGCGGGTAGGTCTTGCTTGACCAATCTCATTTCCTTGTACGACCAGGTGACCTATCAGCTGGACAAGGGAGAGGAGATTGATGTTATGTGTCATATATCTTGACTTCAAAAAAGCCTTCGATCTGGTATCCCACGATCACCTCTTGGCCAAAGTAGCCAGTTGTGGCTTTGGGTCCACCATGGTCTGCTGGCTGGGAAATTGGCTCCATTGTCAGACCCAGAGGGTAGTAATTGATGGAAGTCAATCATCATGGTGCCCTGTGACCAGTGGGGTCCCCCAAGGCTCTGTCCTTGGACCCACATTGTTCAACATCTTCATTAATGATGTGGACATTGGAGTCAGAAGCAGACTGGCCAAGTTTGCCGATGACACCAAACTTTGGGGCAAAGCATCCGCACCAGAAGACGGGGACGATCCAGGCTGATCTGGACAGGCTCAGCAGATGGGCGGATGAGAACCTGATGGTATTTAACACTGAAAAGTGCAAGGTTCTCCACCTTGGGAGGAAAAACCTGCAGCATCCTTATAGGCTTGTCAGTCCTACGCTGGCTAGCACTACAGAAGAAAGAGACTGGGGGGTCATCGTTGACCATAAGATGAACATGAGCCTGCAATGCGATGCTGCGGCTAGTAAAGCAACCAAAATGCTGGCTTGCATCCTTAGATGCTTCTCAAGCAAATCCTGGAACATCATTCTCCCCTTGTACTCGGCCTTGGTGAGGCCACAGCTGGAGTACTGCATCCAGTTTTGGGCTCCACAATTCAAAAAGGATATGGAGAAGCTTGAGAGAGTCCAGAGAAGAGCCACGTGCATGATCAGAGGTCAGGAAAACAGACCTTACGACAACAAGCTGAAAGCCATGGGGCTCTTTAGCCTACCCATTTCAGGCTGGACATAAGGAATAACTTCTTTACTGTCCGAGCCCCCAAGGTCTGGAATAGCTTGCCATAGGAGCTGGTTGAAGCACCTACATTGAACACCTTCAAGAGTAAATTGGATGCTTATCTTGCTGGGATCCTATGACCCCAGCTGACTTCCTGCCCTTCAGGCAGGGGGCTGGACTCGATGATCTTCTGAGGTCCCTTCCAGGCCTAATGTCTTATGAAATCTATGAAATTCTTTGAAGGGTCATGCTCCCAGAAGTGGCTGCTCTTACTCTTCTGAATTATGGAGCACCATGGCTCCACTTCCCTGGTCTTGCCTTTGATTCCACTACTAGAATACAGTATCTAGGAAAGTAGTCATAAACTTGTATATCTGTGCTGAGACTGGAGTTGGGTAGCTTTTTAATAGGTATAGAATCATAGAAAGTTAGGGTTGGAAGGGACCTCAGGAGGTCATCTAGTCAAACCCCCTTCTCAAAGCAGGACCATTCCCAACTAGATTATCCCAGCCAAGGTTTGTCTAGCTGAGTCTTAAAGACCTCCAAGGATGGAGATTCTACCACCTCTCTGGGTAGTCTGTTCCAGTGCTTTGCTACCCTCCTGCTGATTTTTTTTTTTGTTTTTTTTTGTTTTTTTTTTGTTTTTGTTTTTTGGGGTTTTTTTCCTAATACCTAATGTAAATTTCCCTTGCCACAACGTGAGATCATTGCTCCTTGGTCTGTCATTTGCCACCACTGAGAACAGTCTAGCTCAGGGGTTGGCAACATTTTTTGGGCACAGTGCCAAAAATACCTGCAACATCAACTTGTAAGATGTTGTTGTCATGCCAGGGGCAGACGGCATGGGAGCCGTGAGGGGCCCGATCCTTATTGTGGCAGTGCAGCCCCAGACCCTTTCCCTGCTGTCTGCCCCAAGGCGTGTGTGCCAAGCAAAATGCCTTCACATGTCATGCTCTGGCAGCCGGGGGTTGCCTACCCCTGGTCCAGCTTTTTGGAACCACCCTTCAGGTAGCTGAAGGCTGCTATTAAATCCCCCCTCTGTCTTCTTCTCTTCTCTAGACTAAATAAGCCCAGTTCCCTCAGTGCATAAGTCACATTCCAGCCCCCTAACCATTTTTGTTGCCTTCCACTGGACTCTCTCCAATTTTTCCATATCCTTTTGTAGTGGGGGGCCCAAATCTGGACACAGTACTCTGAATAGGGGAGAAGAATCACTTCCCTTGATCTGCTGGCATTGCTCCTACTAATGCAGCCCAGTATGTCACTAACCTTTGCAACAAGAGCACACTGGTTGCTCATATTCAGCTTACTGTCCACTGTAACTCCCAGGTCCTTTTCTACGGAGCTGCTGCTTAGCCGGTTAGTCCCCAACCTGTACTAGTGCATGTGGGATTGCTCTGTCCTAAGTGCAGGACTTGTCATTCTTGAATCTCATGAGATTTCTTTTGTTCCAATCCTCCAATTTATTGAGGTCTCTCTGAATCCTAGCCCTACTCTCCAGCATATCTACTACTCCCCCAGCTTGGTGTCATCTGCAAGCTTGTTGAGGGTGCACTCAATGCCATCTTCCAGGTCATTGTTGAAGATATTGAAGGTATGGTAATTCCTACCTATTTGCCTACAAAAAACGGAAAAGTCCATCCTGGAACTGACAGCATGTTAGGATTAAGAAGAAGATTGCCTTTGTGCATGGTCTGACTTCGTTGCCACACATCTGGACTTGAACCTGTGCAGTCTCTTTTTTTCAAAGTGGAGGCAAAATGCCAGCGCGCTATAAAAGATCTGTGTCCAATCAAGAGTTACATGGATGCTCTAGGGACTAATGGTGTTTATTCTTGTCCATGTAGTTAATCCAACTCTTATCCTGGCTAGGACAGAAGTGGTAAAATATATTTTTTTTCATCCAATAACTTTCCAGTCTGATTTAATATACTAGAAAACTACTGAATGAAGACCTCCACCTAAAACCACCATTGAACCTAGGCTTCATACTACCCTTATGGGTGATGTTGGCATGGATGCCTATCACACTTTGTTTTCTGGTCTCCCTGTGTTCATCTGCCTCTTGTTTTAGCCTTGAATTGCAAGTTTCTTGGAATGAAGCCTTTATTTGTTTTTTCTGTACTGTTTTATGACGGAGTTGTGAAGTGCATGCTGCCCATGCTGTCCGCCAGAAACGTGCTAGTGTGGTGGTGAACCTGTAAGCTTATTGGTGGGTAGCACTAGGAAGTTGCATTACTTCTGCTTCAGTACATAGTGTTGGCATCACCCACTTTGCTACAGTATTCCCTATCATGATCAAAGCAGTAGTAGGCACTAGGCAGGTCCTCCATGTCCTGCCTAAATCTAGTCTCACTGTCACTAAAGCTGAGTTTCTAACACCAAAGAACTGATTCTAGCAACAGTTTGAGTTGTAAGCATCTGTCAACTTCTTCTGGCCTGGGCTATTTGCCTCTTGGGCTGTTATCCAGTAGAATCTGTTCCTGGAGGTACCAACTGTAAGAGAGGTATGTTGGAAGAAAGACTAAAAAATACATATCTCAATTTCCATCTAGAAAAGGAGGAATAAAGTAGAACAGAAGACGAATGGAATGGGGCAAGGGTGGGAACCAACACTGGTTATATTGATTTATGATCTGACTTCTGAAAGTCATGTTGTTGCATTTCCCATGTAAACTAGCATGCTAAAATATAGCAATATCTTTTCTTAACCTGATGGCAAAAAATTATATCATCGTGCACTGAATTGTCACAAATCTATTTGAGTGCCTGCAGTACTTCAACCCAGCTGAGATGCTGCAGAGCTGGGTTGAAGTAATGTGCTGCTGCTGCTCCTGGTAAAGCCCAGGGTTGTTGTGGTTGGTTGGTTTTTTTTGGGGGGGTGGGGGGTGTGTGTTTGTTTTTTTTTTTTAAACATCTGCAAGCAGCCTTTGGGCTTAACATGGTAAGGCTGCCCTAATGGACTGCCCTGACCCTGAAGATCCTGACATGCTTGAGTTCAAAAATCCGATTTGTCAGGTAAATTATAAACAATGATGCTTTTGATATAGGTGGGGGTTATAAACATGTTCAGAAAATCACTCCATCCATCAAAAAATGGATAAGTAAGACTTAATCCCCTGGTTTCCTCAAACTTTAAAAGATGTTAAGGCTTCCAGTCACCTCTGTTTTATTATAAAAATGTAACTCTGCCTTTTATGCTGTGATGGGACTACTTTTAGTAAGATTGTGCCTCCAACATTTCCTAAAACCTGGAGGCAAGTGTGGAAGAGATGCTAGGAAACTCTTGATTTCTACAGAAAGAGTGGAGGGTGGAAAGGAGTATTTACAGCTTCAGTATCTAACTTATGATTTACCAGCTTTATGTTTTGTTGAGAAATCCCTCTTTGCGTGTGTGTTTAATTCCTCCTCCTTCCCCCTGCCAGATTTTAGAATGGATTGAGGGGAAAGAGAGAAACATAAGAGCCCTGCTGTCTACAATGCACACAGTCTTATGGGCTGGGGAGACTAAATGGAAACCTGTTAGCATGGCAGATCTTGTAACTCCAGAACAAGTGAAAAAGATCTATCGGAGGGCAGTGCTTGTTGTTCATCCCGACAAAGTAAGTATGTTTGTTTTTTCTGTTTCTGTCTAAAACTTTCACATGATAACCAATTGCAAATGAAAGATTAGCATAAGATGTTAATGCTTAACTAATGCAAACCATTCAGTAACAAAACTTATGCAATTTGACTGAATCTTAACTCTTGAAAGGCTAACCCCTTTTAAATGAACCTCCTCATGTGGCCTCCCTCTCCCCCCCCCCCCCCCAGTTCATACTGGGTACAAACTTTTTCAAGATGTGAGAGTGTTCATACGTAAGGCTCTGGTTCATTCTTACTTTAAGCCAAATGATCTGATAATGTACCTGACTTTGTCTATATTATTAGCATTTATCATACTGCCTCGAAGCATTAATTTATGATGGAAATTATGTTGGAGGAACTTGTTTAAGGGATTTCTTTTCTCTTCTCTAAATGGGAAGGATCTCAGCCCAAGCTGTCAGTCTGACAGTAGACATGAGGTTCAAATTTGCCACGTTGCACTCGTGCTGGCAGCCTGTAAAAGCTAGAGAGGTTATGCTTCCTGTTTTGAGAGCACAGAAGCTTGGAGGTTTCCTCCAACATTGGGCTTACAGCAATAGGGTTGAGATGGGGCAGATTGCAGTTCACACGCCCATCTTCGAAGTGAGGCTTCGAGGACAAGGCTGCTGCTTCTATTCTTGCATATAAGAGAGGCCAGTTTAGCAACCTTGCTCAAACTTGAAGCTTAAAACCCACATTCTTTCCTTGGGGGTGCAGGGCTCTTTGCTCTGAGGAACCTTAGTATGCTGAAAGGCTGTAGAGAAGCTGAAAGGCCACAAAACTTGTTCAGTTGTAGATGGAGAGCCATCTCATAAAGGCGGGCAGTTCTCTTCAAAGAGCAGCTCTTCAGGTATTTAAGTAAATGGCTAACTGCTTAAACAAGTTGGCTTAAATGACGATTGTACATACAGTTTGTGTCTTACTTACTATTTTGTTTGTCTTCTAGGCTACAGGGCAGCCATATGAACAGTATGCAAAGATGATATTCATGGAGCTTAATGATGCCTGGTCAGAATTTGAAAACCAGGGTCAAAAACCCCTGTATTGAGATACTGTCTCAGTCTCTGCTGCGGATCTGTGCTAATGCTTGTATAGTCTCTTGTCACAACTCTTGAGATTTTCACAGATAAACCAAATTCAGGCTGAAAATTCTGAAGCTGAGAGAATAACCTGTGAGCCTAATACTTATCAGGGAGAACAAAACTGAGGTTTCCTCATAATTGTAATGAGAATCCTGAAAGCACAGAGGAATTCTTGCCACGATTCCTAATGGGAGTCACATAGCTACAGTTTCTTCTAAAACCCAGGGTTTTTCTTTTTAGAATAAGGTTAGGGTGAAGGGAGGAATGTTTTTTGGGGTGGGAGGGAAGGTGGAATTGTCCTGTTTCAGACATGTAAAATGAAAAAGTCAGCTGTATCTTAGATGATTTGAAAGACAACAGTGCAATTGGGCCCACTTAACAAGGATAAGGATCCAACTGTCGGCTCAGATTTTGGAATAGAGATTTTCCAAACTTAATTGCTCCAATCCAATGATTTGCTTCAAAGTGCATCTCTAACTGCTTGTATGATTATCCTTGAATAAAGCAGGGCTGAGCACTGGATAACACTATGGCAACTTATGGCTGTTTAAAGCATAGTACTGTGCTAAACTTCATATTAGAACTACAACAAGGCAGCAAAATGGCTATAGCATTGAGTAATTCGAATTAGACAAGCAAGTATTTGACATTGTCCTTGTCTGAATAAGCTCAAAACGTCTTGTTTGGGAAATAGTGAATTGAGTATGCGCAGAAGAGGATTCCACACCTGTAAAAGTGAATGTGCACTGCACTTTCTAAGATGCACTTAATATTTTAAATAAAGTGTCAGTCATGGTGCTCTAGGAAATTCCTAGATTAGTTGGTTTCCTCTGTGAATGTTAAGACTCTTAATCCATGTACATCCCTCTGGTTTTATTCAATCCAGCCAACTGTTCAAAGTTTTCCAGAGCACTTGGGCAAAAGCTCTTGACTGGTTACATTTCTGTTACAGCTTTGTTTGGTAAGACCCTAGCGTGCGAGGTCGTCCAGGTCCGTGTGGAATTTGTCTGGTCCTTGAGCTACTGAGAGTGACATCTGCTAATTTTTAAAGCTGTATTGGTCCAAAGCAATAACTTCGAGAGGCATCTGTGATTTAAAGTAGAAGTCTTGTAACCTCGTTACAAGACCAATTTTATGCTTTCACCTAGGATCTCTTATTTTCTCCCCTTGTAGAGCAACTAAAACAACGGTTTGATTGTTTGTTTGTTTGTTTTAAACCAGTGCTTCGTATCTGCTTTAACTTTGACAGTGCGGTTTATGCAGAGGATGGGCAGCAAGGCTTCCTTCAATATTGATTCAGTAACAAGAAGGGTCTATATCTGGTGTGAAAATCTCTGTAAAATGTGTGTTTTTAAAGACAATCCACTCTTTGTTTATGAAACCTACATTTTAATTTTCTAGTGGCAAAACTTTTACTGCAAAGACAGCATGTCGGAGTACACTGCTTTCTGTATGAAGTCATCTTTTTGTTGTATTGGTCCATTATTTATTACTGTTAACTGACAATGCGACACCACCAAACAGGTCTCAATTTTATATAAAAGACCTTCAGATGTTCAAGATAACAGTAACAAACTGGATGTTATTTACTAACATATTATGAAATGTTTTGATCCAGTATGTGCTTGTCTTATTTAAAAGATAATTGGAATGTGAATCATGTTCCTGTGACTTGTTGATTTACTTTGTTTCTCATTCGCGTTTGTAGATCTTGTGACCTATGCCTATATAATAAAAGATCTCATTCATGTAACGTACATTTTTTTTTTTTTTTTTTTTTTTTTTTTAAATATATGATGAAAATGACACTGGCTTTGTATCAAGTCTGTCATGGCAAATGGCTCTGGAGAACTCAAATGTCCACACAATACAAACCTTCATTAAACTTTATATAATCTAGCAGAAGGAATCCTACCCAACTAAATTTTGATTATTTACCATTCCCAATGTTTTTATGGATGCATGAAAGTATTAGGACATATGTATCTCAGAATTAGTTAACTATAAAATGTTTCTTGTCATCTGGTAGTGACGGAGCTTATCAATGTTCAGATTTACTGTTTGACTAAATTATTGTAATATTTTTTTGTAAATATAGTATATACTCAATGAAATGTGACTGGTCTAAACCATTTGTATATATATGTATTAAAAAGCTCAAATTAATAAATTTGGGTATCCTTTCTGTGCTTGTAAAGAGGGAATATATACCCAGGCTGATATTTTTTTAAACTGAGTTTTGAGGGGGAGGGGAGGATTTAAAACGGCAAATGTTTCTGTAGTGGGGGATTTACTGATGTCAAATAGAAATGTTTTCTGCACGATTTCATAGTGATTGAGCTGTATGCTTTTTATTGTCCCTAAAGTGCAATATATATTCCTGAAAGTGCCTCGTGCTAGCTGGAGAAACAAATGAACAGTGGCGCTTCTAAGAGTCTTGTGCTTCTAAGAGTCTTATGCTTCGAGTTATATTTCATTAAAAGCAAACAAGCTGAAGTAGGAGGCTAAGCTACTTGGGCATTTACATTTAGGAAGGCAAAAATACCTCTAATATAAGTGCATGTTTGCAAAAGTGTGGGTGGGGGTGGGGAAGGGGGTGTTGCATACAGAACGCTCTTCTATGTAGTAACTTTAAAGGGAAAAAAAAAACCCCACTTTGTCCAAAACTGGCCTTAAATTGCAAATTCTTCTATTTATACCAGTGGTCTTTTTAAGGGAGCTGCATAATATTAGCACTGATAGGTGTAGAAACATGATTTCAAAGAAACCCAAAGAATTCATAGTATCAAAAATATTCTGCTCTGTTGCAAAGTAGTCATTAAAGACCACAATAGAAGAAGTGCTCTACGTTTCTTGAACATGAAAAAGTGAAAGCTAAGAGCTGGTATTTTCTGAGGGGTACCTTTTAAGACCACTGTCTTACAATACTCTGTGTGTATGTCTCAAATCAGGACCTGCATTTCTCTTTTTCTTTTCTTTTAATTTGCTATGATTTTTAGCAGGTAACTAGTGAGCCCCCCCCCCCCCCCCCCCAAAAAAACAAAAAAAACAAAAACCAAAAAAAAAAACGTATTTAAAACTCGGTGTCTGACTTGTAAAAGGACTGCATAAAGCAAACAGAATATAAAAGCAGGTCTTCAACTAGCTTTGTCTGGCCTGGGAGAGGTCTAACTTATTCAGTGATGGTTGTAGTACTTATTGCAGATGCTACCTACTTTGCCTTTAGTTATTGCCACTGTTTGCTACTTCAAAAAGGCTTAGCATATTAAAGAATTGTTGTTAATTTTAATCCACCATTCCTAGTGCCTAATAAAGATCTAATTTAAATAAAGCATAAAATCATAGAAAATTAGGTTTGGAAGGAACCTCAGGAGGTCATCTAATCCAACCCCCTGCTCAAAGCAGGACTATCCACAACTAGATCATTTCAACCAAGACTTTGTCTAGCCATGCCATAAAAACCTCTAAGGATGGAAATTCTACAACTTCCCGAGGTAGCCTGTTCCAGTGTTTTACTGCCCTCCTAGTGAGAGAGTTTTTTCCTAATATCTAACCTAAACTTCCCTTGCTGCAACTTGAGATCACTGCTCCTTGTCCTGTCATCTGCCACCACTGAGAACAGTCCAGCTCCATCCTGTTTGGAAACACTGTTCAGGTAGTTGAAGGCTGTTATTAAGTCCCCCCTCAGTCTTCTCTTTGCCACATTAAATTAGCTGTTTCCTCAGTTTCTTCTCAGAAATCATATGCCCCAGCCCTCTAACCATTTTTGTTGCCCTCTGCAGGACTCTCTCCAATTTGTTCACATCCTTTCTGTAGCAGGGAACCAAACTGGACACAGTACTCCAGATGTGGCATCACCCATGCTGAATAGAGGGGAAGAATCACATCCCTCGAACAGCTGGCAACATTCCTACTAATGCAGCCCAGTTTGCCTTCTTTCCAATAAGGGCATATTACTGGCTCATATTCAGCTTGTCCACAGTAACCCTGCAGGTCCTTTTTTGTAGAGCTGCTGTTTAGCCAGTCAGGCCCCAGCCTGTACCAGTGCATGGGATTGTTCAGTCATAAGTGCAGGACTTTACACTTTGTCCTTATTGAACCTAATGAGACTTCTTTAGTCAGGCTCTATTCTAAACCACTGGACCACCCTTGTCCACAGTGTTTTTTTAGACCTCAAATGTTTTCCTATTGCTAAATAAATTGTTAGCATTGGAAGAGGCCATGCAGAGAGGTTGAGGAATCTCTATGCTTGAAAGTTTAAGTACAGGTTAGACAGCTGCTTGAGAGAGATAGTTAAACCAGGGCTGATCTTGTCTTGAGAGAAGGGTTGCAGTAGGTGACCTCCTGGAGTTCCTTCCAATGAAAAACTATTTGTCCCACTTTCTATTTCCTGTCATCTAGCTAATTTTCAATCCATGAAGGGACATTCCCTCTAATCCCATGATTGTTTAGGCAAATAAAACGGAAAGAATTATGAGAAAAGGAATTGAAAATGAAATGGAAAATATCATCATTCCCTTACCTATGTCCCTGGTGTGCTCTCACTATGGATGCTGCATGCAGTTCTAGTGATTTCAGAACAGAGAGTGGTGATGTGTAGGGAGTGCACCCCCTGACAGCGCTGGTGCACCCCCAGCCAGCTGCACTCGCTGCTCAGGCAATGGCCAGGGGGCGCAGGAAGGAGTGCCGATGTCCCCCTGCGAGCGCCAGCTGGGGAGTGGGATGGGGGCAGGCAGTAGTGCCGTGGCTGCTTCGCGATCGGCTGTGGGGGGACCCCCAGTCAGCGAGATTGCTGACTGGTTGCTCGCAGGATATGTTGTTGCCCCCCCCACCCCGACTAAGGTGGCACCAGTCGACCATGAGAACAGATGTATACTGGAACTAGAAAAGGGACACAGGAGGGCAACAACGATGATCAGAACAACTTCTGCATGAGGAGGCACTAGATCTCTTCAGCTCAGAAATTAGACTGGGTGGGGGATATGATAAAGATCTATGAAATCACAGGCAGCCTGGAGAAAAATGAATAGGAAACTATGACTCCTAGTAGAAGAACTAGGGGACCCTAGATGGAATCATCAGGCAGCAGATTTAAGAGAAAAGGAAGTACTTCACTTCCTCTGGCAAGGAGAGTCTATTGTCCTAAGATGCGGTGGGGATACACAGTGAATTGGTGTTTGCAAATGTATGGCAAGGAGGATCCCTATGACAGCTAGGGACTGGGGAGCAGGGCTGATGTGGGACAGATCCCACTGCTCAGGGGTGGATGGGGGAGTGCACTTGCACCCCCTGCCCCGTTTGATTCCTGCTCCACCCAAAGATTAACACCAACTGCCTGGGAGCGGTGACAGCATTTCCAGTCAGGCAGCAGCTTGAGGGTGTCAACCGACTCCATGGATTATTCTAATCTACCTGCTTCCTTCCTAACTCTTCCTTCCACAGGTGTTAACCACCCTTTCTTTTTTCTAGTGGCCTGGATGTCCCACCCATGTTCTGCCCTGCAGCTGTCTGGTCTCTCCTGGTCAGGAAGCTCCTCTTTCACAGCCCTGCAGACTACACTGGGTTTAACTCATTCCAATGAAGCTCTATTGGTTTTTGTTTCAATCTTAAACTGCATAATGCGGCCCAGGGTCCACTCCCATTACTAGGGCTATTGACTTATTTTTAACTGCAGAAAAACAGGTGGTGTTTTATAGGGGACAAGGCATCTGCTCCCCCTCTTCAAAATCCTAGCTCTGCCCATGCTGCTGTTGCTCCTGATGCTGTTCCTCTGGCTGCAGCCTCCCTGGCTAGCCCCAAAGTTTCATGGGTTGGCATCCACAGGCTTTCTCGATTCATGCAGGGGGCAGTGGGTGCTGTCCAATGTGATCTGATCTGTGTCCCCTTCTGGATTCCTTGTTACTAACCTATGACCTCAGTCACCTCCCTTCCTGTTTTCTTTTCAGTTGTCCCAAGTAGGGTTGCCAACCCTCCTGGACTGGCCAGGAATCTACTGGAATTGGCATTGATCTCCTAGTGACTTGTGAAAGCAATCTGGGAGATTTTAATAGGATATTTCGACGCTGCATTGTTACGTTGGGAAAAAAAAATTCCCGGAATAGCTCCAGTCAGAGTTGGCAACCTTAGTCCCAAGTAATCAACTGATGTGTCCCCAGTGGCCTCCCTTAAAGGATGGGCCCGTGACCCCACAGCACATCAAATAGGCCCTGACTGGGCACTGGTGAAAGTGGCTGGGCCCAGGCCAGAGATGTGGGTTTTTCAGAAAGTTTTGAGTGCTCCAAACAGAGCACGATCTGATTTGGCATGTTTATCTGACCTACATTTAGTAAACAAAACTAAAAAAGTACCCCATGTTTGATTAGGAAAAAAACTAAACACAGCACACTGAATGTGGTTTAAATGTTATAGTCAAACAAATTCAAAGCTTTATATATCGCAAAAAAAATATTATTGGAATGCTTGTAAAAACATAAAGACAATACACCAGGGGTAGGCAACGTTTTTTGGCAGGAGTGCCGAAAATCCCCACAATGCCTACCTTGGAAGGTGCCAGAGTGCTGGCATGCCAGAAAAACTAAATGAGGGCAGGGGGTACAGGGCAGGATGCCCCGCTTGTGCCCCTTGCCCCCCACCCAAAGCCCCTGCCTCCCAGCCCTACTGCCCCTTGCCCCCCACCCCGGGTTCTGTGGCTGTCCCAGAACCTGGGCCAGCTGCAAACATCCGCTGCCTCTCCACCCTGGCCCTGGCCCCAGCTGCCTGCCAGCCCCAGCCCCGGCCCTAGACTCTGGGGGGGCAGCACACACTGGCAATGCTCTCCTCTGTGCTGCCCTCGTTGCCTCTGCAGAGCATTGGCACCCGGCCGGCAGGGCACAGCAGGGGGTGCAGAAAGCTGCCTGCTCCCAGCTCCCCTGCCACACTTACCCTGCGTGCATAGGAGCAGTGCAGGGTTGTGCCCCTCACGGCTGCCCTGCTTGCAGGGGAAGTGTGGCAAGGCAGCGGGGAGCTGGGAGCAGGCAGCTTTCTGCATCCCCTGCTGTGCCCTGCTGCCACCCCGGCACAATAGCATGCACTACCCTAGCATTGTTTGTTTAAATTTAAGGGAAAAAACCCCAAAGGCACTGAAAACTGTTGACACTAATTTTAGCACACCCAAAGAACTGCGCACGATCGGCCGTGCCTTGACCTGCACAGCCAACGAAGTGAATTCAGAACTCGATTTTTGGTTTGGATTATTATAGGAGCGTATTTCCCCTCCTGTTTACAACTCAATAAAACATACACCTACTCTCTCTCCCACTTCCTAGGGATAACCACCTGAAAAACATTCATTATAACTTTGAAACTGCCAAGCTTGCTGAATATTGGTACCCATTCCTTGTTACCGATGAGTTTTATAAAACAGGACTCCTCTTTCCATCGGTTGACTCCTCTGTAAAGTCCTATGAAACCCGAACTCGCATTTCCACCCAGGAGAACTTTTACCACCTTTTCGCTGACGCCTGATGAAGGGTGCTGGTGCCCAGAAGTTTTGCAATTAAAGTTTTTTTTTTGGCAAAAAAATCGTGTTGGTGTCCTAAAAGAGATCATCTCTACCACGAGTCCTGATTGCCTTTTCCTCTAGACCAATACGGCTACAACCCGGATCCCCGGTTTTTATGAAACCATGCACGCATTTTTAGAAATGGAAAACTTCCCACGGGAAAATAAGAGCATTGGAAAACTTTCCGGCCCAAGCCCTTGCTCGGAGCCAGCAGGGCGCCCCAGAGGGGCTGTCGAGGAGCCGGCGGCGCTGACACGCGGCTCGGCGAAGGCACCCAGCACAGGCTGTGACGCGCTGAGGCTGGAACGCGACCACACCCTCAGTGGGGCGGGGCTCTGGCCACGTGACGCGGGGCGGGGCTTGCGCCGGAAGCAGGAAGTGGCCGTTGGTGCCGCCGCTGCCGTTTCTTCAGCCCGCGCTGCCCGGTGCCGCGGAAAAGTCCCTTTCCCCCGGAAACATGGCGGGGGTGAAAGGTACAGTCCCGGCCCTGCTCCTCTCCCCGGCTCCCTCGAGCAGCGGCGGGGAGCGGGGCTCGGGCTCACAGCGCCTCCTCCTCTCGCCCCGCAGCCCTGGTCGCGTTGTCCTTCAGCGGCGCCATCGGCCTGACCTTCCTCATGCTGGGCTGCGCCTTGGAGCTCTACAGGTAACCGCGGCGCCGCCGCCGCCCGCCCCCGCACCCGCCCCCTGCAGCACTCGTGGCTGCCGGGGCCCGTCGCAGGGCTGGGAGGGGCGGCCCCAGCTCACCTCACCTCACCTCACCTCGCGCAGCCCCCTGCTCTAACCCTAACTCTGCGCTTGCCAGGAAGGAGAGCCTAAAACTTAAGCACTTGCAAGGGAGGTCAGTGACAACAATAATGAGCACTTGCGAGGAAAGTCCAAAACTTCTCCAGAGCCTGTTCCAGTGCCTGGCCCTGCTCCGAGTCAGAAGGTTTCTCCTGATGTCCCCCCTCAATTTCCCCCGCTGAAGCATGAGGCCGCTGCGCCTAGTCCTGCCCCCTATGGCCCCCCGACTGTCTGCATCCTCAAGGGAATCCAGGTATTTGAAGGCTGTCATCAAAGCCTCCCCTCAATCTTCTCTTCTCCAGGCTAGATAACCCTAGTTCTTTCAGCCTTTCCTCACAAGTCCCCCAAGTCCTGCCTCATCCCCGCAGGCTGTGTGAAACGGCTCCTTGGGCCCGGTGCTTGATGCCACTGAGCGAGAAGGTATTTAATTGTCTGCTTGTTTCTTTTTTTTTTTCCTATGCCGCTCCATCCAAAACGGGCCCAGGGCACCTTTATAAGAAAATCCGCCACGTGTGGAACCCCGTATTTGCACAGATAGGATTTTTGGGTGGCTCTGTGATGTGATTAACTCCGTACTCTCAAGTGTCGAAATCCTACTGTCCTAGAGCACCGACTCTGGGTAACGATGCTACAGGCAACCCCTGCTTAGTGCTTTTAATTGGTTCCTGGAAGACTGAGCTTTTAAGTGGAAATAACATTAAGAAAAATCAAAAGTTTTTGACGAACCAAGATGGCGACCATGAGTGTTTATAACGAAACTCACTGAGCACTAAGTGGGATCAGGTATCAATACAAAGCAAGCATTATAGTGAAATAGCACTGAGCAAAACAGCGTTAAGCGGGGGTTGCCTGTATATGGATATGGCACTTAAATATTTTTTATTAAAATCCCCAAATTGAATGGAATAAAACTTTTTTCTTTAAAAAAGAAGAAAAGAAACAAAAATAAACTGGAGCATGCACGTAGTCTCCAGATGCAATATAATTTTGTTAAGTCTCTTTAATTTTACGAAAAATCTCTAGCACTATTTTTAATTGGTGTTTTGTTGATATAACTCTAACGTGACTCTGAAAAAAAGAAGGAAATTTGCATCTGACTTGCACAAACTGTACTAATGATCAAATGTGAGTAATTATAAACACCATTTGAGAAATTTAGCATTGCAAGATTATATAAACATACTTGAAAACTTGATTAAGATTTAAGAATGAGTGATAAATACACACTTTTCTGTTAGTGATTGCAGAGAAACATCAAGCATGCTTACAGATTCATTGATCTTTGATGATCAGAAGAAATTAATTTAATTTCAGTTATTTGATACAGATACAGGCTTGATCTTACAAAGATGCACGCGCTTAATTCTTTGCATTTGAAAGTCTTAGTGCAATGCCTCTTAAATCTTTTTAGACTCAAGGCAGTCCTTAGAAAATGCCATATTTTTTGACTATGGAACAGCAGGAGAGCAGTGGTGTTGCCAAAAACAGAAAGACCACAGCAGGTTAGAAAGTTTTTGACACTATGGATTCCTGTTTGAAATCACTAGATTTATCTTGTGGATCATGTGCAAAGCTAATAGTGTTTATGTTGCGCAGCACCATTAAAGGATCTCATGGCAACCCCACGGTGCTGCGGCACCCTGGTTGAGAATCACTGCCTTAGTTAAATCAGTAGACTACTTGTATGTGTAAGGCTCTGTTGGATTAGGGCCACTGTAATTATGGAAGTCTTGTTTTCTCTTCGAAGACATAAAGTAGTCTGTCTGATTTGATTACTGTGTGAAATGTAACTTTGTTTTCTTATTGGGGGCTTTTTCTCCCACAGGGTCTACTGGCCATTATTTGTCTTGATATTTTACATCATATGTCCTATACCTCACTTCATTGCAAAAAGAATAAGCGATGACACGGATGCAGCCAGTAGCGCCTGCAGAGAACTGGCATATTTCTTCACGACTGGAATTGTTGTTTCTGCCTTTGGATTTCCTATCATCCTTGCACGTGTTCAAGTAGTAAGTTCTGTTGACTTGTTCTCATTTTAAGAAACAAAACCACTGCATATTTGTTGATGGGCTTTTATATCCAAGCCTACTTGAAATGATGGTATCTTTAGCTCAGTTCTTGGAGTCACTTTTGTTTGTAAGCTTCTATGTTCATTCCTTATTATCTTTAAGTTTGTCTGTCTAGTGCTATATCTGGAATCTGACCAGAATTTTTGATAGTGGCTCTGCTGAAATTAATAAACAGCTTGTATTGCTTCCTGCCTTGCCTATTGCAACTTCCTCATTCTTTTTAAATGTCTTGTTTCTACAGTTAGAGAGACCCAAACATCTGTGATCAGAATGTGTTATTGCCTAATGAAATAGGCCATGGGCCTATAACTGCTCGCCTTGTTTTCAAAATATTCTGTGCGTTTGCTGTCTCCTGCCTTATCCACCCACTAGCTGCATTCTTCTCTGTTCCATACCTGATAGCATTTTTGCTGCCTCCACATACAATTTTTTTTTCTTTTTGGCTCCTAATGCACTGTTTTCTTTTAATATTGTTTTACAATGCTTTGTTTTTGCCTAAGCCTTCTAAAGTATTTTCTACAGTTGTGTGTGAGGTCCTGTATAAAATGTTGTATTAAATATTTTAGATTTGACAGTAGGCAAAATCACAAATGTCCACAAGAGGGTACTCTCATCCCTAGAAATAGACCAAAAGGTAATGTATTTGTAAGATTGTATGAGATTGGATCCAGCAAGCTATTGAAATTTTAACATCGCAAATTACGGTTAATGGTTATTCCTTGCATTTGTTTGTTGAAATATTTTATAGTTGAGAGCACTGAGTATGGCAATCTTTTAAGAATGAATTATATTATTTGTTTGCTTTACCAAGAGGGTTCTGCTTTAAGATGTCTGTTTTGTTCTAATAGCTAGTATGTTAAAAAGGCTGACTAATAAGGGAAAAATGTATAAGTACTGCACTAGTCATTTCAGTGGTTGCTAATCAAATAATGTAACCAGTTTTTTTTTTTCTTGTAGTTTACATTATGCTTTTAGCACTCTTATGTAGTATTTCATTTAGCTTACCTAATGCATACAAATAATACAGACCTGTATATACAGATTAACCAATGCAGGTTTTTCTTATTTTCTTTTTATCTTGTGTTTCAGATCATGTGGGGAGCCTGTGGTCTTGTCCTAGCTGGCAATGCAGTAATTTTCCTTACCATTCTAGGCTTCTTCCTTGTGTTTGGTAGGGGAGATGACTTCAGCTGGGAACAGTGGTAGGACATAACTGTGCTGCTGCTAAACAGAGCACATTGTGTGTGTGTACATATTGTGTATATGTTTTTGTGCATGTCAGAATGTATGTGTGTGCATGCACATAGCCTTGCACTATCAGAACATAATACACTTTTTATACTTTTATGTCAACCACAGGGGGAAGAGCCCTCTGACAGCTTTTTTTTTTTTTAATATGTACAGAGTAAGCTATAACTATAATGGCTAAATCTGTCCCCAGATATGTTTACATAATAATGTGAACCATTTTATTCATTTTCACAATATATGCATTATTAACAATATTTTTAAATATAGTAGTGCTGTTGATATGTGCTGGAAATCAGCCAACATGTCTGGTATTTTTTACAGCATAATCAAAATACTTATTAGTTACATGGCTTCTCTGACTTGATTGACTTCGGCTTTGACTAGGAATGGAACAAATAGCTGTAATTTTCAGTAGTTTGTTGTCTCAAGAATTCAGACAAAGTCAAATCTACATAATGGCCATTGTCAACCCTCTTTCCTGATCCACAGTAAGGAGAGGGGGGTGGAAAACAATGCCTGTTTAGGGGGGCTGCCTTCACATTTCTCTAAGCTTTGGGGCTCTCCATGGCATTAAGGTTCATTGTGTAACACGTTACACTGAGCAGCCCACTTCTGCAAGTCAGGGAATATCAGCTTGGGTCTTGCCCCTTTTCCCCATTTTTATTCAATGTTCAACAAATGAAGGTTAAAAAAAAAAAAAAAAAAAAGTTTTCATTCCTGTTCTCCCAATAATTGTTGGTGGATGTGGGGGGAGGGGTGTGTCAAATCTAATAGTATATTTTTATACCTCTTACCATGTTAAGAACTGACATTTCTTATTTGTTGAAAAATTAGATATAAGAACTGGCATCAAGAAATGTATAATTAGTATGCATTGAACAACTCTAGTCTTGTGTGTGAAATGCCTGAATTATAAAGAAATTAATTAGTCCAGTTGGAGATCAATAATACAGTGGGAACTGTAGGATTTGGTATCTTTGTTCTTGTCACTTTAAAAATATATTTACTCAAACTGTTTTTTGTATGAAAAGGTAATCGCATTCCAATGTTATAGCATATTTTTAAATGCTGTTATTTTATTAAGCATTTGTCCATTTGTACCTTATTATATTAGCAAATTTTACTACGACACTGAGATAGCAAATCTTTCATATTGGAAAGGAAGCATTTAATTATGCGGAGGTTTATTCTGCTACAAACCTAACCTCAGAAAGCCAATATAAAATAGTTTGGTACCTCTGAAAATGTGCAAGGAAATAGTTGCTCTAATTTATTCTGTCATGCAAGTATAGGCTTAGCAAACATTGACCTCTGCACTTTGAAGTAAGAAACTGAATGGTTAGGTTGGGCAGATATTTTAGTAGCAAATTGAGACTGAGTAACTTCTCTGCCTGCATATTTACAGCTTAGTTCATAAGGAAACGTTGTCTGCCCATTAAGGACTAACTGTGAAAGTGTGGAGAACAGTTGTTGATTTTAAAGAGTTTGGTATAAAAATCTAAGACAGTGGTGCTCAACCTTTTTGTCCAGTGGGCCAGATTGGCAGTGCCTGGTTCTTCTGTGGGCCAGATGCAGCTGATGGACCCTGGTTCTTCTGTGGGCCAGATGTGGCTGATGGGTTATGGAGAGGGCTGAGAGGTAGCCCAGCCCCAATCTAGCCATGTGGTGGATGGGGATTTGGCCCAGTCCCACAGGGGGAAGGGGACATGACAGCCGCACTGTAGGGAGAGGTTGGGCTTGGCCCTCGACCTGGCTGGGCAGGAGGGAAGAAGGCATGCTTCGGCCCCAAACTAGTCCTGCAGGGAGTGGGGATGTGGCCCTGTGAGAGGAAAGGGGCATGGCTTGGTCCCAACCTGGCCATGCAGAGGGAAGGGGGTGTGGCCAAGCCCCGATCTGGCCATGCAGGAGGAGGGTCATGGCCTGGCTCCCACCCACCGAGTAGGGTTTGGGATTTTGGCATTGGGAAGGGGTAGCAGTATTAGCTGCCACTGCTTCCCTGCTGCCAGATTTCCCAACCCTTGGCAGCCCTGCAGACTGGATTCCAAGGCTCTGCAGGCCGCATTTGGTCTGCGGGCTGGAGGTTGAGCATCCCGATTTAAGATAATGCTGTTCTGCTTTACGTGTGTGTTGACATCCCGAATATGCTTTTCCAAAACTGGTGCCCTACAAACTGAAGTCCTGTGGATTTCCACATTAATTCAGGGTTTGAAAACTAACTCATAGTATGTTAGTCTTCTGAAATGGTGGATCTTTTAGTTTATCTTTTTGTCAGTGGGGAAAAAGTAAATTGAAATAATTTTGAAACGCAACTAATGCAGTGCACTAAAATATTAATTTACTGATAGAAAAAAATGTTTACCATATTTCAGTTGTGTTTTGTGTTTAAACAAACTGTCACTGTATCTTGCAAGTTGAGAGATCAATTTGATGTAAGCTTCTGTAGCAGTGAGGAATGGAGGCAACATCTGTTGCTGTTGAATTTCAGACTAATGTGTGTCTGAAATGGTTATTGTGAAGTACTTGCCTTTGAGCAAATTTTACTTTTCCTGGCTTCTTCAAAATGGTTATTTCTTGTCTTTACTGCATAATATTTAGCAGAAAAATATTTGCAAAGATGTCAGACGTCATCAGATGTTCTTATTCCTGCCTTTTAAATCAAGGCTGCCGTCCTGTAGGTAAACTTTTTTTTAACCATACTGATGCATGATTTTAATGTAGAATCTGAGTAGTTTAAAGCATTATTTAGGACAATTATCTGTTCAAATAACTGGTTGAGATGTTTGCTGCAAAGTCATTCTCAGTTGATGGGCTTTGCCTGGATTTTGAAGAAGAAATCTTGTATATCATTAACTGCTGTCATTTCGCTGTGCCATTTATTGAGTAAGTGTAGTTGAAAATGGAGTCTAAGTGCACAAGCTTGCCAAGTATCTAAACTTAGCATTGCTATCCAAGTAAATTCAGTGAAGCAAAGTTTAATAAGTAAGTGCTTATTTAAAGGTTTAAATTTCACACTTGGTGTTTTACAATTTGGTGTTTTTTACACAAGACAGGGATGCACTAAACGATTGCATAGCTTACCAAATTAGAGCTACAAAAAAACCTGTTTGAGGCGGTGTAGAAAATTGTATTTAAGTTTGAATAAAAGAATGAGAAAGCAATAAATTAAAAAAAAATTTTTTTTTTTTGGAATAGGCAGTAGCTCCAGGTTAGCAAGCAGATTTCAGTTAATTAGCACCAGTAACAAATGTTTAAGGAAGAAAAGAAAAACTGGTCCTGAAGAGATGGCTCTAAGCTTTGACTTTTTTTTTTTTTTTCCTGTGAATGCTGTTCTGATGGGTGCATCTCATATTGGTAGATACATACTGACAAAGAAAAGCAATATTTTTTTTCTCCTGAAAATTAAGTGCATTAAATTTAATATTTATTTTCAGGCAGTTATCATCAGTTTTTTCCATTTCAAGTTGAAATTTTGTTGTTATTTCAAATTAATACGTATAGCTTAAATCTTGCTATTTTCTTTTGGCCTCCACAAGGTAAACTTGTTTGAGTGAATCTTCAGCTAAGTTTCCACAGGAGGGGAGAAGTAGCCTTCAGTTAATTTGTAAGGAGCTGTATCTGTTCACAAGATTCTGCAGTAACAGGCACACTGTAACTGTCTGTCAGCATTTATTTACTACAGTATCCTTCTTATAGCTTTTCTACATGACAGTGAACATGTATCCAAAGTGCCTTAGCCTCAAGATTATTGTAGTTTGGAGAAGGCATTAACAGAAAAACAACACTATATATTTTGCAATCAGTTAAAAAAAAATCACATTGTATAAATCTTTACTGTTGACTAATCACCTCTTCTGTATTTTTAAAATACAGCACAGCTTTTGTAACTTTTGTAAACACTATTTGTATTTTCCATAATTGCCTGGTAACTGAAATCATGAAGTATTAAAACATTTGTAATTTAAAACATGCTGTTTTTTTCCAAGTTGTCTAATAAAAACTGCTTAAATGTAACTTATACTGAAATTTTTCTCTTTCTTTTGTTAGTTTGGATTTGAATGTTTTAACTGTGTTTCCCTTTCTATTAAATGCAAGGGAAACACTATAGTTTGCATTATGATGGAGCCAATGCACCGGTAGTGGTAAGTGTTTATGGGGTCAAGGTATGGTGGAACAAGGTTTAGAGCCCATAATCTCATTCAGATAAGAGCAGTTACTGTTGCATGGTAATGCTTTCCACCTAGACTAGAATATGTTTTGAAGTGATTCTGTATGCATCCTAGCAGCACTTAACCAGTGAACCAGTTTTAAGGATGAACAAATAGGGATTGTCTATCTATGGGTGCCTAAGATTTTATGATTACTGAATACCAGACGGGTCCAGAGGCCATTAGGTCATCAAAGGTGGACTCCTGTTTTCTCCTTTTGCATTGTGTTTGCCAGGTGTTTTGCATTTGTCAGAGCCAGCTTTGAGGTCCTTGGAGGTGCATGTACTGACCCTGGAAGATAAGAAATATAATCATTTCTGCAATTAAACTTCATTGCAAATTCTGGGGTGCTATTGTCAAGGCTTTTTCCTAGTCTTGGGAGACCTCTGCTGGAACAAAACTCTACATATTTGGCACAAGGGAAAATCTTTACTCAAGACTGTAACCTCAACACCCACTGAAGAACTCATGCAGAAGATATCCTTGCACATATTTCCCCATACGGAAAAGACTTCAGTCAGCATTCAAGCCTGACTTCTCTTCAAGCCACACTTCCCTTCTGAGAACCCACACTGAAAATCCTTATCTATAAATAGATAAGGGATGGAGCCTGTATTCAGCACCAATCTGCTGTTGGTGCCAGAGGACCCATGTGGCTAGGAGTCTCTGTACATCAAGTGCCAGAGTCTTCAGCTGCATGTTGGACCATGTTACAACCTTATAAATGTCTTGTGTGAGAGAAATTTCACTCAGAACTTGAACTTGATGGTTCATCAATAAGTCCACACGGGCTATATGTGTACTGATTGTGAATAAGTTTAGTGTCAGCTCAACACTTGTTAGGCATCTGACAACCTATGGAAAACACCCTGTAAAACATGCTGCAGGGAAGTAGAGCTTCAGTGGGATTTCAGATCTTACCAAGTGATGGAAGCCCCATATAGGCAAACCCTGTTAAAAGAAGAAGGGTTCTGACTGCTGTCTTTGGGCTATACACAGTGCAAGGAAAGAGCTTGCTGAGTCTCTTGTTGTCCTTGGATTCACAGTGGACAGCAGGTAGTCAAAGTGTTCTCTGTCATGTAGCCAGGATTTTATATTAGTTTTACACTGGCTTCTTCCTTCATTTTGATAGCCTTTAAAGATCTAAATTTTTGTCATCTCTCAATAGCTAATCAGGACTGCCTTTTTTCATGTGGCACTTTGCCATCTGGAATGCCTTTGTTGTCTGTCTCTGAACTCCAAAGGGTGGATAATTAGGAGCATGTCATACCTGTGGACCTTTAAACCCCTCATTTGGTTGCTTTTAAAACATAATGAAAGAATGATTTATTTAAGTAATCCTGTTTTTGGTAGGCAGTAGTTGGTGTGAAAGGGCAGCTGTTTGGTCTTTTCGGCCAATAGTGGCTGAATGATAATGGAGGTTTTTAATGTTTATTTTGAAACATTTTCTTTGAACAGATTAAGTTCCAGTGAGAACTATAAGCCTTAGCCAAACCATACATGAAAACCATATATACTACACTCTTACTTTGTTTTTAATGTTGTGCATTATAGCATATATGCATGACTTAATAGTTCATAATGATTTAGTGGGACAATGCCTTGCTGCATAAACACATGGAGGTGGTTGAGTTTTTTCATCTGAAATGTAGCACCTAGTTTTTGCATACTTGATTTTTCAATTTTAATATTGCTGTCATTGATGCTTCCTGTTGCATCTGAAATTACTTGTCTTGGTACCTCCTGACCCTACCCCGTCCTACTGAGGGTAAGTATTTAATCTGACTATCATTTGTTGAAGCTCAAACTTTAGTTTCTTACCTGTCTGTCAGCTAGGCAAACACCAGTTGACTACTTAACACTACAGTGGCCTGGTGGCGCAGAGGTTCTGGTTTTAAGCATCTTGCTGCAGACTCTGGCATAAGTTCTGGACTTGCACTGATGGACATCTCCACTTAACCCAGCTACAGATTAAACTTTTAATAAGTGTCTGCTTGCATAATTAAAACCATGTTGTTGTCTTGTGGGCTGTTGGCTGGAGAAACCTCTGTGTTTTCACCACGTTGGCCTAATGGATCACCTAGGCTCAGATACACCTTTGACCTTGTTTGACTCTGCTAATTGACCATATCTTCATTAAGTAGAATTTGTTGCCTGGACTTAGCCAACACCATTTTCCCTATTCACTACATCCAGACCCAAGCAGTTTATTGGTAGCTGATTCAATAAAGCACGTGTCTTGGGTCTGATTGCACAGCCAGTTGACTGGTTCATCCCCCCCTGGCCTCCCAAGTCTCATTCTAGTGCGAGATGAACTTGCTCCTA
>NW_005842470.1:728897-733786 GCF_000455745.1 Alligator sinensis | reverse complement strand
CCGATGGGTTCGTACAGACCTGCATTTCTCAGCACCTTCCCCAGGCTGCAGCGCTGCTGTGGAAAAGAATCCAGGTGTGGCATGCAGGATGCCAGAGTGAGGCTGGAAATGCAGTGTGGTTAGCAGGGGAAGGCCCTGGCTTGCTTTTAGAACAGCTCCAGCTTTGGGTCAAGGGAGGGGAGGGGGCTTATCCACTGTCCCATTAACCCTTTTTCTGTACCTGCAGGAGTCTGTTCCCTTTCAGATAACTCCCTTGTGCTGTGACCACCCCTGCTGTGTGCCTTCTTGGGGTAGCCACCTGCTGATGCCCAGAGTAAGCTGTTGGCAGTGCCTTCCCATTCTAACTGAAACGCAGCCTTTTGTCTCATGTTGGCTGTGCCTTGAGAGCTCCATGCTCTTCTGCTTCTGAGAGCTGTTTATCCTAAACTGCTGCTAACTGTGGTTAGGAAAGTGCCCGTTCCTCTGCACAGAACAGCCTTGGGCAGCATGGAGTAGACTCCCCAGGAGGAACTAGTGATGCTGGTGGCAGGGCTCTGAAGGAAAAATAGCATAACCCTGACCAGGCCTTTACTCCTCACATCTGGCTCCTGGAGATATTGCTGTAATTGCAGTGCTCTGTAGGTATGAATGATAGTCTCATATAACCCTCTTCCCCCTTCAGACTATGGAGTCCTAGCAGGGCCCAGCCGTAGAACATCATTTTAAAAGCGGCCTGATGCCTGGAAGTGTTTTGAGACCAATTGGCGTAGCAGGAACTGCCCTGCACCTGTGGACACCTACCTTCTGGAAGGAGGAGAGACCTGCTGGCCTCTTGAGATGGAAGTAGCAGGGTGGGACTGCTAAATGAATTCATGATGTAAATGTCTTAGTGGTTTCAGGAAGACAGGACTCTGTCATGAAGGCAGTTGCACCTGGGGTGCTTAGCCCCTGGCCTGCAGGTCAAATCCAGCCTATGGAGCTGTCAACAGCCAACTGGGCCTCCCATGGACCTGGAGATTTGGCAATGGGAGAACTGTGGCCCTGCTGCCAGATTTTTGGACCTACGGAGAGCCCTGTGCCCTGCATGCTAGATGGGGCACGCAGGGCCAAGATGGACACTTGGGGGCTGAGTGGAGGTGACACAAGGCATGATCCTGCCCAGGGCACTGAAAGGCTGAACCCCACTGACTTGCACAGACTTCATTTTTCCTCAAATGCAAGCATGTGCCCACTTTGAAACAGCACCAGGTGTATGTATGTATGCATGCATGCATGCATGTGTGTGCGCCCTGGACACTTGCCCAGCACAATGGCGAAGAGGAGAGGAAAGTGCATGACTTAGCAAAGGCTAATCAAAGTGGTTAGGGGTCTGGAGCATGTGACTTATGCTGAGAGGCTGAGGGACCAGGGCTTGTTTAGTCTTCAGAAGAGAAGACTGAGGGGGGGATTTAATAGCAGCCTTCTACTACCTGAAGTGGGGGGATCCAAAGGGGTGGGCAATTATTTCAGCTGGAGGGCCGCTTAATGAGTTTTGGTGAGCTGTTGCTGCAAGGGTGGCCCTGCCCCTTGGCAAGTACCCCCACAGCTGGTCGCCATCTGGGGACTGGAAGTCCTGCCTGCTAACCCCCGACTTTTGCCACCGGAATTCCCTCCCCTTGCTTCTGGAAGCACTTCTTTTGGGAAGTGGATTTGCTGTCTTGGAACTGGAAAAATAAATTATATACTAAAAATCAAATATCCACAATAACATTTTAATTTTATTTAAAAGAAAAAAAATTGTCCTTATTTGTGTTGCATATATAGAAGTGATTGCATTAATTTTATTTAAAAGAAAAAAAATTGTCCTGATTCGTGTTGCATATATAGAAGTGATTGCATGATAGCTCAAAATGAAGTCTTACTCTTGTAGAGTGTGGCGGGTGTGGGTGTGTGGATGTGTGTGGGTATGGGGGGTTTGTGGGGATGTGTGGGTGGGTATGGTGTTTGTGGAGGGGGGGATGGCTGGGGGTGTTTATGTGGGTGCATGTCTGTGGTGGGTGTGTGTGTAGCAGTGAGCAAGGCTCCTCTCCAAAGGTGTGGAGGGGAGGGTATGGGTGGGTGCAGTGTTAGTGGGGTGTGGTTGTGTGTGGGACAGGATGGGGTTGTGCAGCTTGTGGGGGAGGGTTTGAAGGTATGGTGGGATGTGTATGGGACCTCCCCCCCCGCATGTATGCCTCCCTGAGCTAGTCAGCACCTGCCCTGCAGCAGCTCGGAGCCCACGTGCCCTGCAGTGCCTCTCTGCCGCTGCCAACCTTGCAGCCCCAGCATGCCCTGCACCTGCTCCTCACCACCCAGCCATGGTGTGTCCAGCCAGTCCCTGGGCATGCAGGGGGGGCTGGGCTGGCTCCATGGCTGGGCTGCCTTTCTAAGCACCCCAGGCAGCAGCGTCTCTTTCCGGGTGCCACCACCACTGGTCCCAACCCCGTGGTACTGGCAGGGACCTGTGCACGCAGCCCCAACCTGGCACACCCCATACCTGCTCTGGACTGGCCCATCCAGGCTCAGCAGTGGCAGCTGCCAGGGAGAAACTTGGTCTGCACAAGGGAAAAGCAGCTCCTCCCCCTCACTGCTGTCAGGCAGTTCTTGGTGCAGGTGTGCTGGACTCCACCACCATCACTGCTGCCGCTGGGCTGCCCAGCACAACAGCAGTGACTGTGCAGGACAATGCAGGTGCAGGCTCTGAGTGGCTGCACCAAGAACTGCCTGGAAGCGGTAAAGGGGAAGGGCCACTTTTCCCCTTGCACCGAGCAATAGTTTCTGCCCAGCCACCACTGCTGCTGCTGAGCCTGGACAGGCAAGTCCAGAGCAGGTGTGGGGCATGCCAGGTCAGAGCTGTGTGCTTGGGTTCCTGCCAGTACAGAGGGGCTGGGGCCTGTGGTGGTCAGTGGCGGTGGCACCCGGAAGAAGCTGCTGCTGCCTAGAAAGCCAGTCCAGCCATGGAGCTGCCCCAGTCCCAGGGGCCAGCAGGCTGTGCTATGTCTGGGTGGTGCCTAGGCCAGGCAGGACCAAGGGACCTATTGTGGGCCAGACAAAGCACCTCTGCAGGCCAGATCTGGCCAGCAGGCTGTATTTTGCCCACCCTTGAGCTAGTCTGTTCTAGCTCCACTGGAGGTTTTTAAGACCCGGCTTAACAAAGCCTTGGTTTTGATGATCCAATTGGAGCTGGTCCTGCTTTTAGCAGGAGGTTGGATTAGCTGACCTCTTGAGGTCCCTTCCAACCCTAATTTTCTATGATTCAGACTTAATTTTTTACAGGTTGCATTATTTAAGAACATTCCCAACCTTGGGTAAGCATGAAGGTCAAAAACTTGTGTTGGCTTCTTTCATGCAGATCACTTTCAGCCAGAGTGAACATTTAAAAGTAAAATTTCTTTGGAAGAAAACATCAGCGTTCATTGGGGTCAGGACAGGTGGCTAAGGTAACAGCAAGGTCTTGAAGCAATGTTCCCTCTAAGGAGTAGCGGTCCGTGAGTGTGCCACTTCGGTCCCGCCTCCCCCTTTTGTTACGGCGTGGGATACTTACTGAAGGTAAGTTCCTCAATCCTCACCTGGGGCTGGGGGCCGGGGCCCTGGCGCAGGCTCCGCTGGCTCCGGAGAACTGTTCCACTCCCCCACATCGTTGTGGGGAGCGAGGAGGCACATGGCATCAGGGCTGGGAAGTGAAGCACTTTCCTGGAGCTGACAGAGCCTCCCTTGGGGCAGGTAGCGGCTCCTCCCTGAGGTGAGGCAAGCCAGGGATGGAGGCTGGGGTTGGAGTGGGCTCCACTGGCTCCAGGGAAGTGCTCCACTCCCCAGCCCTGATGCCACGTGGCTCCTCGCTCCCCAAGGCAAAGTTGGGGAGCGGAGCAGTTCCCCAGAGCCAGCGGAGCCTGCACCAGGACCCAGTCCCAGCCCCCGCCCCTGCCCCCATCCTCACCTCTGCCTCCACCTCACCTCGGGGAGGAGCTTACCTTCAGCAAGTGTCCCATGCCGCAGCCCAGCTCCTCTCCTGGCGGGTGCACAGCCTTAAAAAGTTTGTGTGCGGCAAGACTTTTACTTGTGCGCAGCTGTGCATGCGCATACCATAGAGGGGACCTTGTCTTGAAGTGAATGGAAGGGGGTTAAGGAGGTTGGGTTGGCAAACAGGAATGGGATTTTCTATTCCTCTTTACTAAGCTCTGGCTGTTGCTTGGTTTTGGTGGTCTGTTTTAGTCCTTTTATTGTACCATTATAAAATATGCCTGCTCTGTTTCAGACAGAAATACAGTGAATTTAAATAGTTTATCTATAATTTCACTAGTTCTGACTTTGAAGACCAAGTGCCCCTTTTTATAAGGTAAAAATGAAATATTACAACAACACGCAAACTCCTGGGTCACCAGCTTTCGCTTACATTGTATTATATTTGTATCTTATTCTGTACCTAATTATTTACCTAAAGCAAACCCAAAATACAAGTTCAACTCCATACTGCAGATCATTTTGAAAGGGACAGATCACCTAGACCTTTTTCCAGGTACTGGCTGATTTTCACAGAGTGCATCTACACTTGCATATTAATGCAATGCAATAAACTCCAGTTCTTACTGCATTTATATGTGCACCTTGGACCACAGCACACTGAGCTGGGTCAGAGTAGGCCCAGCTGGCAGAGGACCCGGGGTCAGCCTGCCAGCCTGGGGCTGCTGTGACCCAGCTCAATGTGCTGTGGAGGGGCTGGCTGGGGCTTGAGGGTGCTCCAGTGCAGGGCTAGCTAGCAAGTCTATTGTACTTCTCACAAGATGGACTTCTGGCTACTTCCATGTTAAATATAATCAGTCCAGTGAACAGGATTGAAACCCAGGACTCCCCCCTATCAGGTGAAAGTCCTCATCACCAGGCAGGAAGCAGGA
>NW_005842470.1:723396-728866 GCF_000455745.1 Alligator sinensis | reverse complement strand
AATTTTATGAAACTTGCATTTCTTTTCAGGGTTGTTGGCAGGAAAGGTTCTTTAGGTAGATGTGATATCTTTTATTAGACCAACTAAATAGTTGGAAAAAAGTTCTTTGCAAGCTTTCGGGAACAAACACCCTTCTTCAGGTATTGAGAGACCTTGATGTTGTTCTGAGTTCTCCAAGGTAGGAAAGAAGCTAAATGTGTGACAGGAAGCCTGTGAAAATGTAAACGGGTGGAAGTTTGGAAGATAATAGACAGAGATAGGAGGGGAAAGGGGTAAAAATTGTGTGAAGGAATGCAAATGGTCAGCTTCAGGTGGGTACCTCGTAAATCAGATGTCAGGCAGGTTGTAATATAGACATTGGATTTATGATGCATTAAGTCCATGACTTTTTATATTCAGTAGATTTATGAAATGAAGTTCATAGGCTTGTCTGTGAAAGGTGCTTTGTAAGTTCCCTTTGAGGATTAGAACTGAGAAGTTGAGGAGAGAGTGAATGTTTTGTGAGAAGTAGGCACCCATAGGTAATTGGATATTTTTGTCTTTGATGGATTTTTGGTGTGTGTTCGTTCTGGTACTCAGTTGTTTGTCTTTTCCTACAGATTTTCCATCAGGGCATTTGGTTCACTGGATGAGAGAGATTACACCTGCACCTTCATAAATGTAAGATCCAGAAATGGTGATGGTTCTGTTGTGGGGTGTAATTATTGTGGGACTGGCAGAGATGTGTTGGCAGTTTTTTCTTGTCTTGGCATGGTCTGTATCCATTTGGTGTGGTTTGGGTCACAGGGAATTTACATCTTGTGATGAGATTAGCAAGGCTTGGTGCTTTTTTAAAGGCTAGGATGGGTGGTTCTGGAAACATCTCTTTAAGAATTGGGTTTTCTAGTATGGGTTGCGATTGTTGTAGTGTTTTCTGTATAGGCTCCAGGGAAGGATGGTATGTGTGCGATTCATGGGGATTTTTTTTGTACTGCAGCAGTTCTTTGTGTGGCTCTTTTGAAAGTGCGATCCATCTCTCTGGAGGAGTGTCCTTGTTGGGTGAAAGCCCTTTTGAGATGTGAGGTGACAATTGAGGGCATTCTTGGTGCAAATTCAGTGGTATTGGAGAACTTGGCTGTAAATTACGGTTTTTTGGTGCATTTAGGGTGGTTGCTGGTTCTGTGTAGATATGTATGTTGGTCTGTGGGTTTCTTGTATATGGGGATGTCAAGCATGCATACGCATGTGAGCAACTCATGCTTACAACAGCGTTCTCCCCCACCCCTGCCACATGCAGCAGGGGTGGTGCCCAGCCCAGCCTGCCCTCTGCCTCCGGCAGCTGCTCACAGGGAGCTGGGCACATGTGGGCGGGGTGGTGCCTGCTCCAGTTTGCTTGCCTTGCTCCTACATAACTCACCCACCTGCCTGGCTCACCATGCTGTTCCATCTCCCCGGCCAGACTGTGCCCTGTGCTCCTGTCCGCCTGCCTCTGCTCTTGCCTGCAGCAGCCCCACTGACTTAGGGAGAGGGGGAGTTGGGGAGCACCAAGTTTGTCCAGGGCACCATTTTCCCTAAACCCAGTTCTGTTCAGGCTTCTTGTCCACTGGCAGGTTTGTATATTTGAATGCTTACGTAGGGTTCAGGTAAGTGCATATCCTAGATGACTGCATAGCTTCTTTCATTCCTGAGACTATGGGTTTAACTGGAGTGCAGGGCTGGAAGGGGCTGGCACTTTTTTCTTTTTGAAAAAGAAAACAGGGGGCCCTACTCAGTTCTTTCAAAGCATCGTTGTCAGCCTCTGCTTTCAGGACCCTGAGGAGATAGAGGCACCTGCCTACAGCCCAGGCTCAGGCACCTAAGTCCTGTGCAGCATAGGATATCAGTCAAGCCTGCGCTCAGCATTTCCTGTTGGCAAGCCCGAGATAGCTCCCTGCTTACCAAGCTGGCTGTTTCCAATCACGCTTTGCTTTTTCCCACCATAGTGTTTTAAGAGACCGCTTCCCTAACTCTGGTTCTGGATTACATGCTGGGAGATTCCCAAAGCACCCAAGTCCTCTGGGTCTGGGCCAAGGTGAGCCAGTAGTGGTGTCTATATGGAAAGTTGCACCAATTTAATTTCTTTTCTTCCCTACTGATATGGTTAAATTAGTGTGATCCCTTGAGTAGATACTTGGATTTAAGAGAGCTTAGTTTCAATTTATTATATATGTATTCCCTTACCAACCTTGTTCCAGTCTTAAATCTGAGTAATCACACAGGGATTTGTGGTTACTGAAAACGTTCCAGTAATATACATGGAATATTATTCAGATTGATACAGTTAAACCAATGTAAATCTCCATTCAATTTTCTCATCTAGACATGACTGCAGAAAGCTTGCATAGATCCTGCCTCCAAACATTGCAAGCGTCTTATATTTGAAAAGCAGCAAATTCACACAAAAGCAAATGATGGTGAACAAATCCCTCAACAGTCAGCAGCACACACATTTAAACTAAAAATTATGTAAAACTCTAAATGATCCCTGTAACAATCTCAGGTCTTAACCCAGCAGGACTCGGATACGGCATTGTTTGCTCTGCAGGGATTGTTTTTGATTTAAGATAGTAGATGAAAAGACTATTTCCTTAATCTGGATGCAGACCAGGTACCAATAGTTAATTGATTGGTTTAAATGGCCCCTGCTAATACATGACAAGTTCACACAGGAGAGGATTATAGGGACACACACGATAAAATACGGGAAAAAAAAAATGTTGGCTAGTGAATTGTGGCTGCATTGACACAAGGCATTGTTAGTCAATTAAGCACAGTTAAGGGAAGCGTTTTCTAGCAGTATTTTTATTTTATGCTTTTTGTCTTGTTGATTTCTGTTGAAGTGCACTTTAGCAGTAAAAAGGGGTAGATGAGAAGCAGCTGATGAAGATGGATTTTGAGGGCAGGCATAGACTTCTTGGAAATCAAGTGCACTCAGTCCACAAGGAATATTGGATAGATTGAGGTGGCATGGAAGGAGAAAGAACAGCGAAAGGCCTTGGAATAGAAATCACCAAGGCAGAGCAGCAATAGGAAAATACCCTTTAATTCAGTGTGCTGTCTAGAAGACGTCCTTTGGGCTTAGATAACATGGTTGAGGCTAGTTGCAGTCTCTGAGGCATTTGAGGCAGGGGATCTGCTGCTTTGGAAAGGTGGTGTATCTACCTACAATCTTGCAGCTTTAAATGTTCTGCTTTGCCTTGCCTTTCCTTCTTAACCTTTTTTTTTAATTCAGGCCATTGTAGAAACAAAATCCCAACACTGGAGTACTGTGCAGGAATTGCATGGGTTTTATTACATATTTACAAAGGAAGTAATGTACAGCGATTCTCATAATGGGTGCCTGTAGATGTATGGCAAGACTGCTCCAATGCGCTGTCATTATAGCATGTTGGAGCAGACTTGATTAATCGAGTCTGCTAGACCATGCTAACGAGCACGCTCCAGCAACCTCCGCGTCTTGTGTATCAGCATCCCTGCACTTCAAAATGGCGGCAGGGGTGCTTTAACTAAAGTTTGTTTGACGAGCTTTTGTTAAAGCACCCCGCTGCCATTTTGAAGTGTGGGGATGCTGATACATGAGACACTGCGGGCACTTATTAGAGCGGTTTGGAGCCGCTTTAATTAAAGCACCCCATCCCTGGAGCACATGTAAAAATGCCATATACTGATGGTACAGAAGATGTTAACATTCAAACAGTCTGGTTTGAGACACTGGCTGGTGAATGTATCTGTATCGCCTTCATCTCTTTATAATATTAAAAAAAGAAAGAAAGAAAAAACACCCTTAGTTTGTTTGGTCTACTTGACATACCTGCAATACTTTCGTGGTCCCTATGTATTCTTTTATACATTCTTATCCTAAAATTCACTTTATTTACTGATGCCCTTTCTTCCGACCCACCCATATTATTTCCCCAGTCCAGTTTCCCTCCCTTTTGGATCCCAAATTATCCTTACTTCTGTACCCTTTACTCCTTTCCTAAAATGTGGAGATACACCCTACCTCTCAGCTGGAGAGATCCATGTAATCCCTCCACACACCTGAGTGGTGACTTCCTTCTTGGGAGGTGTCTAACGCCCACCCTGGGGGTGTCATGGTGTTATATTATAGTTTGTCAGATATTGCTTTCTGGAGGGAGTTGTGCAGAACCAGATTTCAGGCCCCTCAGATTTCCCCTCAGTCTCTTCCCATGTTATATGTATTCTTCTCCCCCACCCCCTTACTTTGTCTTAGGATATGTCTTTACTTCCCTATTTTCCCAATTATTTTGGCTCCTAAAGTTGCTGTTTTCTCTTTATTTCCCCCCCTTGTGATTAGTTCCTCTTCCATCTTTTTCCTTTTCTTTCCCTTGTACTAGCATTCATTCCCACTCAAATCCTCTTGAATTCCCCTAGGTTTGTGACTTCCCAGTATCCTTGTCCTTGTACTTTGGTACCTTTCTCTTGGGCTTAATAGTTTGCCATTCCAGATGATGGTGTTGCTTCTTGCTGTCTGTGTCAGGCTCAGGTTGAGATGTCAGGGTGCTTTCCATTAAGTTTAATTTTGGAAGGATTTTAAGTAGGGGTGCACTGATAGAGATTTTGGGGACTGATAGCCGATATTTAAGGAGGCATATCGGCCGATACAGCTGCCTCCAGGTGGTCAGTGTGCTTTGGGGGGGGGATAAACGCCCAGCACAGTGAGGGAGGGCAGCAGAGCGGAGCTGCAGCAAAATGTGTGGTGGATGCAGCATCCTCCCAGTGCTGCCGGCGCCCTCTCCGAGCCCTGCCCTGCTGAGAAGAGCCCCGTGCAGCCCACCCCGCACAGATCTGGGGACCCCTGCCCCCCCCCCCACCCGCCCACCCCCCCACCGCCACCCTCCTGGGGTGCAAGCAGTGGCAGTAGCTGCCCAGGCCCCATCCCTCACCACGGGGGGCATTGATCTGCCTCCCTACAACACACTCACCAGCTGGAGGTGGCTCCCCATGCTGCTGGCTCTGCTCCTCGCTGCCTGGGGGTGCGCACAGCACGGGCATTTATCGCCCAAAGTAATGCCCCCATCAGGCCGATATCCAATACAGCAAATTTTCTTTATATCGGTACCGATCTGATATCAGACCATTGTATTGATGCACCTCTAATTTTAAGATCTTTTTTCTTATATATAAGGTACTGCTGTTCTTGATGTGTATAGAAAAATTTAAAAGGAAACCCCATTTGTATTTTATAATTGCTTCTTAGACCAATTTTACTCGGTCCCTTTCTTCCTTTTAGTGGTGCCTGTAATGTCTTAAAATACTTGTGTTTTAGATCCACTCTGAGCAGGATCAGAAGTCTCTCTAACCTTCTTCCAAAGCTACTGCTTTTGCTCAAAACAGAGCAGATGCAGTATTGGGTCTCTTGCTTTGTTTCAACTGGGGGAAGTATAAGGAGCTTTTTGTACTCTGCCAACAAGGATACTGCCTTTGTTTT
>NW_005842470.1:713623-723365 GCF_000455745.1 Alligator sinensis | reverse complement strand
AAGAGTGGAAGACTTGCTTTAAATATTCTGCTTGATCTCCCTTCTCCACATCTTCTGGGAGTCCTTGTATTTGTATATTGTTTATTTCCTCATGAATTTCTATAAGCTCAGTTTTTCTCTGCAAGTCCCTTCTCATTTCTTCAATCATTTTAGTTTTAATTTAAAGATTTACTGCTGCTTGCAGGTTTCCCTCCACCTTCATCTTCAGGTATGTGACCCCTGCCCCCAATTTCTCCTCTCCACTTTTCTATTTGTCAAATCGTGCCTTCATGGAGGATTTTGATGTCGCCCAAAGTCTTTTAGGGTCAAATGGGCTGTTTTGTATTTTTCCTTCTCATCTCTGCCTGTCCTGTTTCCCTTCAGCCATCTTTGATTCTAGGATTTTCCAGAGTTTTTTCTAGAGAAGTTGCTTTTCCAAATCCACCTTTATTGGGGGTATACATTCTACAAACCAGGGATGTGGTTTTGGGGAGTTCACTAGTTGGGAATCAGAGAGTATGTGGACCGTGCCATCCTATGGAGGTCTAGCTATAGGCAACCATTTGCTCTGCTGATGTTGTGTGACCCCCGCCCCACTTTTCTGCCTTTCCTCTACAGAAAAAAGTACTTTTACTACGGGAGCTCAATATCATTCACTAATATTCACACTTGGGAACAAAGGATTGCATGCACTGGCGGCAGAATTATGATCCTCAAGATCTCTAGGCCGGCTATCCCCTGGCATCTACTGCAGAGACCAAACTGTTGATAAGAGTGCACGTCCTCGATGAACCACCAGCAGGAGGAGCCTAGGCATAAAATCAAGCCAACTCCTTTACATATTATGCAGTCTGAAGCCCTTTCCACTTACAGTCCGTACCACAGGGCACCTACCTATACGTGTGCTTGGCCGCGCTCTGATCAGAACGCATTGGAGCAGACTCAATTAATCAAGTCTGGTGGAGGTTTCTAATTGGAGCGCTCCAGTGTTCTGCAGTGTCTCGGGTATTCAGCGTCCCCGCATTTCAAAATGGTGATGGGGGGGCACTTTAACTAAGGCTTGCAGAATGAGCTGAATACATGCGTTGCTGAGGGCATTTTAATTAAAGCGGCTTTCAGGAGCCTCTCTAATTACAACATGCCTCCCTCCTCCTCACCCTGGAGCTAAGGTAAAAATGCTCATAGATTCTTTGCTTTTCTGAGATTTTGCCACTTCCATGTAGGTTCCCTGGAATAGCTGAAGGTTCCTAGTATTGCTCTCCTGGACTGACCAACAGAATCTCTATTTGTTTCCTTGGGGAGATCAATACAGCTGTTATGAGACTTTCAGAACAAGCTTTCCTTTATCACATCCTAAGCAGCCAACTTTTGCTTGAAACCAGACCTGCCACAGCGTCCTTCTGAAGACGGATATTTTTAACAGTGTGCTTGTACGTGTGATGGGGGTTTAGTCCTCAGGGTTTTATTCTATGCCTCCTAAAGTGAAACGGTGGGTTTTTAATTGAAACCCACCATTTCATTTTTTCTGGCACACTACAGTGAGAGGCCTGATCCTTTTTCTTTTGTTTTTTTGTCAGAGAAGGAGCCTGCCTGTGGCCAGGGGACAAGTTGTTGGTGGGCCAAGCAACCCCTGAGCTGCGGGGTGGGGCTCCTGGTCCTTCCCTCCACAGCAGCGGTGCCCCCCAGGCCCACCCAGGCGGGCTGGCAGCACCTGGCCCACTTCCAACTGTTCCCTGAGCCTGCCCGGGGAGCAGTGCCCAGTAGGCTTCCAGTGGGTGGGCTCAGGGAATAGTTGGATTGGACTGGGTGCTGCCTCTGAGCTGGGGCAGTACCTGGCCTGCTAGCAGCACCCCTGGGCAGCCCCAGGGGGTGCCACTGCCACGGAGGGAAGGATTGGGGCCCCTGCAGCTAAGGGGCCACTCAGCCTGCCAGCAGCTTGCCTCCTGGTCGCAGGAGAGGTGGGCAGGCTCTGCCGAAAAAAGGATTTGGCCTCTTGCCACTTCTGCCTTCAGCAGGTACCTGCTAAAAGCAGGAGCGGTGAGGGACCTGATCCCTTTTTCTGCGGAAACTTCCTGCCTGTGTATGGTGGGGGGGTGGGGATAGCCTTTTCCCGTGGCTGGGGATGAGCTGACAGCTACAATGCATTGTTGCAAACTAAACTACATCCTGGTGTAGTTAAGCTACATGAATGATATTTGCGTCACGTGTACATAGTGACGAGCATCATGTGGACAAGCGCCCACGGTTGTGCCTTTATCCCAGCCTGTCATCAGTGGCTTCTTATTTCGCATCACTGGTATTTTATTTGGAGATCAGTTCTACATTTTTCCAAATACTCTGGGCACCAGTTAAATCTCTTGAACTCTCCCTGGGCCTTGCTCTCACTTAATGGCTGGCTGTAGATATACTTTCCAGACATCTCTTTCCACAAAGGTCATTGGTTCTTGTCTTCTCTGTCTAGTAGGTCCTCAGTATTCAAATACTTCTCAGGCTGTTTGTGAATCTGCCACAAGTATGATGACTGGGGCGGGTGAGGGCAGGGATTATTGATTTCAACAAAAATTTTGAGTAGTGAGAGAAATATAAGGAGAATGAAGCAGAGGTATTGCTTTGCTGCAGAATTCATAGCTCCCAGTGGATAGCTTCTTTAATGATTAATAAAATATGTACTTCAGGGACTGCCTCTTCCCTTGTGTCCCATTGTGATCCCTATGGTTGCCTCAGAGCAATTTCCTACATGTCCCACTTGTGCACTAAATTTATAGAGTTAAAATGGGAGTCACGGGAGGCTCTTGGTACTTTCTTCTTCCCCCTTGAAGCTCATGAGAGCCTAGCCTGGACCTCTACCAGAGGTGATATAAGGCTAGGCTTTGATCAGGCAGGGCTAAGTTTCAGGGCATTGTTTGCGGAGTTTGTTTCTTTATATACTATTTTATTTGAATAGCCTATCTGTTTTATCTTTTATTGTATACTGCCCTGAGCCTTTTTGGGGAGGGCATCATGTAAATCTAGTAAATGAAAAGAAATGCTGACAAAGGATCTATGTAATATTACCATTATTAGAATGATGATTTTAAAGCAAATAATTAATATTACAGCAATCATAGTGATTTTGTGATTGGTACATGTGCCTTATTTTTGTTAGCTGTTTATTTACTAATTGGCTGGGTGGCAATGTGTCTCTCAGTCAATAGGATAAATTACCATAGTTTTAGTTTAACTTTCTTGGGAATGCTTACAATTTGATAACCAGTAGCGATATATATGAAGTTAAAGTATTTTGACACTGAAGCAGTAGATTCATTTTCACTTGAAGTCTTTATACTGAGACTGGTATCTTCCTAAAATATATGCTCTAGTTCAAGCAGAAGCTGTAGGCTTGATGCAGAAATCTCTGGGTGAGGTTCTATGGGCCCTATTAGGTCAAACTAGCTTATCATAGTCTGGTTTAGCAGGTCAAATGAGATTATCATAATGGTCCCTTTTAACATTGAAATCTATGACTGAATCTTGTTTTGCATTGTTTTGTTTGGTTTTCACTCCTACTATAGGGGATTTTCTTGGTCAACATTAAAATCCAGGCAAAGCAATTCATTTGTTTTTCTTCTGTTGTTTGCTGGAGAATTTGGGGAGAAGTTAAGGGGTATGTGTTGTGCTTGGAATTGGAAGACTGATTGTGACATTTATGTTTCATTTACCCTTTGTTTTGACTTTTCAAATTGGTGGTGTGATTTCATTACTCATTTCATTTCTGCCTGAGTTTGATATTTCACAATTAAGTAGGAACCTTTGTTACCAGTCCTCAATTTATAAAAACAAAATTTTTTGCGCAATATAAATGTGGTTGTAGTTGCAGTGCACTGGCTCATGGAAAAACACTATCCTACTAAAGTTAGAATTTTGCCACTGCCTCCACTGAAGGCTCTGAGGACCTAATCCTAAATCCTCAAACCCTGCTGAGCACCTTTAGATTGGGCCATATGTGTACCTTCCCCTGAATAGCTTGTTCATCCTGCTCAAGTGTACTTCCGGTCCTTCAAGGGCTAGAAGGTAGAGAACATGTAGGTAAACATAATGAAACAAGTCTGAAATCTTCTCCTAGGAGTTTATGAAAAAGAAGGTGGTTCTTAGAGGAGGATTTTGCCTTGTTTGGTTTTAAAATATTAAGAAAAAACCTTTCAATTTGCAATTTAAAAAAAATACTCTTCTTTTTGGAATCAAACCAAATTGTAGAAATATAAATGTTGGCAGCCCAGAACATGGAGTTATGGTACATTATTGTAATAAGATATGTACCCTCAGGCATCTTAGCTGTCATACAAGGAGGAGAAGGCGGAATCATTAACTAATCATTCAGAGATGCCACTGTTATTAAAGTACAGATAAGATTAATTTAGCCTACGGAGAGTTTATAATTCAGAGAATCTTGATAAAAAACAATCCTTCAAAATGCACTTTCTCTTTAGTTTGAAAAAATGAATGATATATGGAGTTACAGCAGTTCTGTAGCTTTTATCCTCTTAATGAAGGACCTGAATATTTTTTTTTTTTTTTGTTTTGTTTAAACTTAAGTTCTTTAGGGCATGAATGGACAAATAAATTCTACTGAGTTAGAGTTGAGGGGAGGGCTTACTTTGTGTCAGCTGCTCTGCTGTAAGTGTGTTGCGTATCTAGTCCAGGGCGGGCAATTATTTTGGCCGGAGGGCCACTTAATGGGTTTTGGTGAGGGGTCAAGGCCTGCAAAGGTAGCCCCACCCCTTGACAGGTGCCCTGCCCCCTGGTTGCCATCTTGTGACTAGAAGTCCTGCCCTTTACTCCCTGATCTTTGCCACTGGAAGTCTCTCCCCTTGGCCAGGAAGTATGCCTTTTGCAGTGGAGTTTGCTTGTATATTGTGTGTGGAGGGATGTGTATGGTGGGGGGGTATGTGTTTGGGAGGGGGGTGTTTGGGGTGTGGTGTGTAGGAGGGGTGCGTGGGTGTGGGGTCTGTGGGGCAGGGCACCGGTAGGCAGCTACCAGGTGCCTGATGAGGGCAGCCATTTTGAACAAGGCATATAAAGGCTGCAGTTTGCTGCGGCCAGGGAAGGCAGAAACATCGCCTAGCTGAGCTGCAGCAGGATCAACCTTGGAGGTAAGGGCAGGAGCTTTATGGATATGGTTTACAGGCTCCTGGTCCTGGGCATGACCTAAAACTGCACCCTGCCAGGGAAGGGTGACCTGGTGGGGCTCCTGGTGGCGCAGCAGTCCCCAGGAAATGCCAAGCCAGTTGCCTCCCTGGTGAAAGGTGAGGAGGGGCACCTTAACGCCAGCCCCATCTTCGGGTGGGCTTTGGAGGCAGCTGGGGGAGTAGCAGGGCCAGGTATGCTCACGTGTAGGTGCCTGAGTCCAGCAGGGATACGAGGTCCCAGAGACCCCAGAGAGGGTAGTATGGAGGATATTGGGAGGCCCTGCACAAAGTAGGGCTGAAGTCCGAGTAGGCCTGAAGGGCTGTGCGTGTGAGGGGGCTGAGTAGGGCTGAAGTTGGAGTAGGCCTGAAGGACAGCCCAATGGGTGCACTGAGTAAGGTCGAATGACAGTAAACATGAAGGACAGTGCAAGGGCCAGCCGGTGAGAGGCTTGGGGCAGAATTAGCCCAAGGTTTGGCATAAGGCCAACCTATGTAGAGTAGGGGAACTCGTGGGAACCGAAGGTCTTGTGTGGCAAGGCCAGTATGAGAGTAGCGAAGCCTGATGGCCCAAGATGGGCCGCTCGAGGAGGAGCAGGGCAGTGGAGTGTGGCCAGGTAATGGGCAGTATGCTAGAGGCCCTGGTGAGAGAGGGGTGGAGTAGAAGAGGCCTCCTGTGAGAGGGGAGGTGTGGGGTATGTGTGTGTGTGTGGAGCCCAACTTTGGACTCAGTTTGCTCTGGTCTCAGACTGGGAGTAATATTAATCTGGATGCCATCTGCGAGGCATGAGCTGTGGTATAGGGGAGGTTGGAGTTGCAGATAGTGCCCCCTGGCATCAGGGCAATAATGGGCAGTCTCCCACATGTACCATCTGTATATGGGAACAACAAAGTCATGGCAGGTGGGATTGGGCGGATTGCCCTGTAGAGACAGGTGGATGGGCCGATATGAGACCTGGCCCCGAGAGTTGCCACTTGTCACAGTGTGGTTGAGGCATGGGGTGTGTGGGACTGCTGGGTGGGTGTGGGTATGATGTGGGTGGGGTGTACGTGTGGAGGGGGTATGTGGGTGGGGTGTATATATGGATGTGTGTGGGACTTGGATATGTTTGGGTATGATGAGGGGGCATGGGTGTGTGTGTGGGGCATGGGTGGGTTGGGTGTACATATATGGGGGAGCTTCCTGCTGCCTCCTCTTGCAATGTGGCTGAGCCCAGCCCCCTGTGGGCAGGGGGAGGGACAGAGGGATCAGCGCTCCCTGCCTGGCTTGCAGCATGCTGCAAAGGGCAGCAAAGCAGCTGTAGCTAGTGGGCAGCAACAGAAGCCCCTGCAAGAGGGGAGGTGAGTCAGGGAGCCAAGCCTGGCACCACCACTCTCTTGATCTCTGTCTCAGCGGGGCTGCAGTGGAGCCAGTGCTGGCTCCTGCTGCTGTTGCTTCTCTCATGTGCCTGCCCGGCAGGGCTGCACCAAGTGCATACAGGCTTCTGCTGCTTCTCCCCTGCTCCTGCCTGTCCTGGGCCTGCCCTGCAGGCAGAGGTGACCCAAGCAGGGTGAGGGGCCCAGTGCAAATCAGCTCATGCAGGGCCCCACCCCCGCTCCAATCCCACAGCCCTGGACCTGAAGAAGCTGCCTGATGGCAGTGGCTGGACATGGAGTTCATGTCCAGTTTCACATTGCCACTGCTCCACCCAGCTCCATGGAGAAGTGCGGGCCCTGGGGCAGTCGCCCCAATTCACCCCCTCCGAGGATGGCTCTGCCCACAGGGCTGTGTGAGCAGCTGAACTCCTTGATGCCCCACCTCTATCCACACACTCCCCCACTTGGCATGAGCAGGACCAGAGTGAACTGCAGGCAAAGCCCACCCCACTCACCTCAACGCTGTAGCTTCCCCTCCCTACTTGCTGTCCAGAGCGCAGCTGCAGGGAGAGGACGAGGAGCCGCTGGGGGAGCCCAGCAGTTTGCTGGGCAGCAGCAACAGCTTTGCTCAGAAGCTGTGCTTACTGGCGGGGGGGGCGCCCTCCAGCCGAGGAGACTGGGAGCACAGCGCGGGCAGGACTTGGCCCCATGCAGAGCACAGCAGAGGCAGCCAATGGTGGGGCTGGATGCAGTTAATTGGTGGGTGCCTGCCTGTGGGCTTGATCCAATCAGCTGGCGGGTCAGATCTGGCCTGTGGGCTGTATTTTGCTCACCCTGATCTAGTCCTATCCTGTGGTAAATAGAACCTAAAATGGGGCTAAACCACTGTGATTTGATTTTTGCTTCCAATTACTGAGGGATAGAAAGGGATGGAAAATTTAGCATGGAGCAGCTGGTGCGCAATAAGCCCTCCTCCCACATTAAAATATGGTACAATTTGTTTATATGCCTGTATACTCGCTGGAAAATTCACAGAGGTGCTTTCTGGGAACTTTGAAAGCACCTAAGCCAGTTAGGCAAATACTCTGGTTAGGTGCCTTTGAAAATTCCTCTAGTCGATGATCTGTATCTTTAGATGCTTCAAAGCTTAACGCTAAAGGTTCTTAAGGTTATTATGGGTATTGGTCATAATGTGTCCTAGATTTCAGATTTTTAAGTGCTCATCACCTAGCAGACTCATATTGAGGTGCAGAACACCTACTTTCCATTATATTTGAAGGGCTGCTGGACAGGGGCCATGGTTTTCAGTTTTCCTTTAAAATATATAACGAAATGTATCAAGGCATTGTCTGTGTATCAACAACAGGGATCCTAGTTTTCCGTTTGTCATGGAAAAACATGGTAAAAGCAGGTTTTCTCCTTTAAGGAGAAAAACATGGGAAAGTGCGGGTTTCCTCTTGCAGGCTGGCAGAGTTTCAGCCTGCAAGGGGCCACTTGGGGCTGGGGAAAGGGGGACACATGTGGCAGCCAAACAGTATGGTGGACAGCAGCTCTCGCAGCTCCCTCCGGGTAAATCTATGAGGGCGAGGGGGGTATAGGCAATGTGTCGGGGGGGCAAAGGGGCATAGGCAATGTGTAGGGGAGACGCCTCTCCCGCCCCCTTCCCCCCCCCCCCAATTTTGGCACCAAGGGCATGGGGCTGGAGCCTGGGTGGACCAGCAGTAGGCAGGAGCCATCTCTGTGGCCCAGCAGGTGGGACCTGGTGTGGCGGGGAGTGCTGCACCACGATGGCCACCAAGGTGAAGTGCTCTTTGCCCGCCCAGCAGCAGTAGGAGGCACAACTCTGTGCTGCTGCCACACCTCACCCTTGTGGGTCCTGCTTGTTGGGCCGTGGAGGCGACTCCTGCCTGACGTGGGTCTGCCAGGCTGTAGCCCTGTGCCCCATTGTGGATGCAGAAATCTGGGGGGCAGAGCATGCTTCCTCCACCTCAGATGCATTACTTATGCCCACACCCACCCTTCCCCACACACCTACCCCCTTCCTCACACTCTGGAGCCTGGGGGTGGAGGGCAGTGGGTTGGGAGTGAGAGGTACTAGCAGGGATGAGGGGAGGAGGGTCTGTGGGTCGGTAATGGGGGCACTGGTGGGGACAGGGGACTGTGGTTTGAGAGTGAGGGACAACGGCATGGCCAGGGCACTAGCATATTTGGGTTGCTCAGTGCCACAAAGCAGTGGAGGGGGGACAGCCGCAGCCGGACCTGTGTCCTGGTGCATGGAGGGGGCAAGGGAAGCTCTGATTTTCTAAGGTAAAAAAAATACAAGATCAAATGCCAACATATATATGTATTTAGAATTTATTTTATTATAATGAGTAAAGCACTGGTAGTCTTCCAAATTGCTTTAACATTCATTGTACATATATCAATAAAATATTGTCTTCAACTGATAGCTATATAGATAGTGGCATTTCATTTTAATGGCAGAAAAATGCTGATTTTTGAGTGTTTTAATCAGAGAATTTTGGATTTTTAAACAGAGAAAACCAGGATCCCCAACCAACGAGTTTCCAGCTTCAATAAGCTGAGAGAAAGCAATTCTGCTTGAGAGAGAACTCATTTACTAGATATTCTCATAACTGTTGGTCCCTTTTATGAGTTTATGGTTCTCATCCCTTTATAGTTCTAATTATTTATAACTTGGGCCTAGTACAGAAAGGACAAGAGTATTTTTGGTTCCTCAGTAAGAGAATGATTTTGAGCAGTTTACCAGATCACCCACATCTAGGTAGCAATTCAAAGCCAGTTCCTCTAAGCAAAGAATACTGGTCACGCCAAAATTCATCTGTCCCAGCTCTGTGGATTGTTCTTGTCCTGTTTTTAATTATCATTGAGAAAGATAACAGAGGGTAAATAGTCATGGGCTATGCTCTCTTGGGTAACGGATATGGCTATCTTCCCATATAAAGTGCATTCCTTTGTTTCTCTTTTTTGAAGTATAATCTTACTTCGCTGTCTTGCATTTTCATTCTACCATAACACAGAACATGTGTGGGTAGCAGCTTGACCTTGAATCTGAGAGAGTATGCAATGGCATACAGAAGTTTTAAAAAGTTAACTGTAACAATCACTTGCTTTCCATTAGGATTCATAGATGTTAGGGTCGGAAGGGACCTCAATAGATCCTCGAGTCCGACCCCCTGCCTAGGCAGGAAAGAGTGCTGGGTCTAGATGACCCCAGCTAGATG
>NW_005842470.1:669919-713408 GCF_000455745.1 Alligator sinensis | reverse complement strand
CTTCTCTGGACCCTCTCCAGGTTATCCACATCTCTCTTGAAGTGTGGCACCCAAAATTGAACGCAGTATTCCAACTGCGGTCTGACCAGCACCCGACAGAGGGGACTTATCACCTCCTTGGATCTGTTGGTCATGCATCTGCTGATGCACGATAAAGTGCCATTGGCTTTTCTGATGGCTTCGTCACACTGCCGACTCATGTTCATCTTGGAGTCCACTAGGACTCCAAGATCCCTTTCCGCTTCCGTGCCACCCAGCAGGTCATTTCCTAGGCAGTAGGTATGCTGGACATTTTTCCTCCCTAGGTGCAGCACTTTGCATTTCTCCTTGTTGAATTGCATTCTGTTGTTTTCTGCCCATATGTCCAACCTGTCCCGGTCTGCTTGCAGTTGTTCCCTGACCTCAGGTGCGTCCACTTCTCCCCACAGTTTTGTGTCATCCGCAGACTTGGACAGAGTACACTTCACTCCCTCATCCAAGTCGCTGATGAAGATATTGAAGAGTATCGGTCCAAGGACCAAGCCCTGCGGGACCCCACTGCCCACACCCTTCCAGGTCGATACCGACCCATCCACTACGACTCTCTGGGTGTGACCCTCTAGCCAATTCACCACCCACCAGACCGTGTAGTCATCCAAGTCACAGCCTCTTAACTTGTTCACCAGTATGGTGTGGGATACCGTATCGAAGGCCTTCCTGAAGTCTAAGTATATGACGTCAACCCCTACTCCTGCGTCCAGGTGTTTTGTAATCTGGTCATAAAAAGAGACTAGATTAGTCAGGCATGATCTACCTGCTATGAACCCGTGCTGGTTTCCCCTCAGCATAGTTTTTCCTGCCGGGCTCTCACAAATGTGAGCCTTGATAATTTTTTCAAAGACTTTGCCAAGGATGGAGGTGAGACTGACTGTGTTGGTTAATTGGGGCTTATATTATAGACAAGGTTCCTTTCCTTTTTGTGTCCTTGTGACAAGGTATCTAGCATAATTCACAGATTTGTTGGAATCTGACGGGCCTCACTGCGAGCACTTCTGCTGTGGCCTCAAACTTTTAACCTCTGGGTTGTCAGCTATGTGCCTTAGTGCCCATGCCACCTTAACCTCATGCGTAAGGTGAATACCATGAAATGTTCTTTAGAAGATACTGTAGATTATTCGGATTCACTTTACTAGATATAATGGGGCCAGCCAGAATCTAAACAGGGATCATCAGTCTCTTATTTTTATTGAAACAGGAAATTGGCAATTGGTTTTGTTTTGTTTTGTTTGTATGCATATAATGTTATATACTCTGTAAATAATGATATTGTGTAATTTAAATACTGCACAAATGCAACACTGACAAGGCCTGGAATCCCTGTTTATGTATAGATGCCTGTCGCTAACCATATTTTTCAGAACAATTGGCACAGTAAAAATGTCCTGTGATTAGCTTGTATACAGAAAAAAGTTTTATACATAAGTTCACTACTATCTCATTCATTCCAGGCCTGATCCGAAGCCCTTGTGAAATCAGTAGAAAGACTGCCACTGACTTCAGTGAATGTTGGATAAGATCCTAACACAAAACTGCTGCTATGGCTTTGCATATGTACTTCTAGCCATAATTCTGTCTTTGGAACTACGTAATATTTACTTTACCAATAGGACACAGAACATTTGTGATAATTGCCCTGGAGTCATGCTCTTCAAGTAATATGTCCTTCAGGATAGCTAACTTCAAAGATGTATTTGCAGAGGCATAGAAAAGATTGTTCTTATGTTTTTCATTAATATTAAATCCTGGATTTTTTTCCCTTAAGCTTAGAGAATTCTGCATAATGACCAGAATGAGGAAGGAGTTACCTACACAGATGAAACAGCTACGGTAGGATATCGATACAATACAGCATGGGAAAACATATATAATTTATTTTCTTCCTGTAGCAATATTTAGCTCCAAACCAATGCACTGGTGGCAAACCTTTACAACTGCATAGGTATAATTCTGGCCTTAGAAGTCACTAAGTTACCACCATATTTCCAAAGGCAGAATTCAGATTAATGAAGACCTGATACTTACTCAGCTGATAGAACTCCTACATGAATAAATAAACTGGCCTAATTTAAGAACCTGATTCAACTCCCACTGATCAGGTCATGACTCCTTCATCTTCTTCTCATTGACTAGTTGAGATGGTATGACTAATAAAGACATCAGTGCCTCATGAGCACAGTCCAGCTTCAGTGGAAATTGTTCCATTTGAATGTCCTGAATAGGTGGTTCTAGGGCAACCAGAAAACTTTAATTATTGCTTAGTAAACAATGAAGAGGCAGAATAAAATGGAATGATGTGTCTGTATTACAAGAAAGAAGGCAGCCAGGTTTCATAGATTTCGTAGACATTAGGGCTGGAAAGGACCTTAGAAGATCTTTGAGTCCAGCCCCCTGCCCCAGGGGTGGGAAGTAAGCAGGGGGTCATAGGATCCCAGCAAGATAAACATCCAGTGTCTCTTGAAGGCGTTCAAAGTAGGTGCTAGACTGCCGCCGAAGGTGGTTCAATTCCAAATCTTGGGCGCTCGGACAGTAAAGAAGTTCTTCCTTATGTCCAGCCTGAAACGGTCACGGAGGAGTTTGTGACCATTCGACCTTGTCTCCCTTGGGGTGCTCTGGTGAACAGATGTTCCCCCAGATCCTGGTGACCACCTTTATAAACTTATAGGCAGCCACCAGATCACCCCTGAACCTGTGCTTTTCCAGGCTGAAGAGTTCCATATACCACAGTCCATGCCTCGCAGATGGCATCCAGATTAATATTGCTTCCAGTCTGAGACCGGAGCAAACAGTCCAAAGTTGGGCTCCACACACACATGCACGCGCACACACACATTCACTAGCTCTCAGCCTGTCATAAGGTCTGTTTCCTGACCTCTGATCATGTGCGTGGCTCTCCTCTGGACTCTCTCAAGCTTCTCCACATCCTTTTTGAATTGTGGAGTCCAAAACTGGATGCAATACTCAACATAAGTACTCAGCAGGTATTCAACATAAGACCACAAGGTGGGCTCTCCACCCAGGAAGGCTTAGAGTTGTATCTTCAGAAGTGGTTGGGATACATTTGGCCTTTTTGGGTGATTATCTTTCAGGCTAATTTATTAAATCATTTCATATGGATTCAGTGTTAAATACCATCTTGTACTTAAATAGACACTTTGGCTAAGTACAGGCCTTCAAGAAGCCCAAGGCAGAAGTGCTCTAACTTTCGAGCTTTATTTTAAGTGCCCAAGGTTAGGTTGGGAGCAAACAGAACAAAAGTTAGCCTTTTTGGTGGGGTGGTGCTTGGAGCCTGCCTGCACAGGCCGAGCCCAACAGGTGGAGGGGTGTATTTTAGTGAGTGCAGGATTAGGCCCTGAATCCTTGAAAAATGATGAGCCCAATTTCAGATTTAAATATTACTCTATTTCAACAGGTTGCATGTGACTGAAGGACTGTGATAAACTTAAAAACAACCTCCCCCACCAAACTTCTCTGCTCTATTAGACCACTTCAGAAAACACACAATAGGGGTGTTATTTCCCTGAGTGCAAATAAACAATGCCTTTGAAAACCTTTGAACAATTTCTTGGTAAATAATGTATTGTATTGCCATGACAGGTAGTGGTTTTACTGCTTGTCCTTGACACATACAATGCCTGCTATTGACTGCTAATGTTAGGGTGCCAACTAATTAAAAAATAACTGATGGACAATTGAAAAAATAACTGATGGACTATTGACATAGTACCAAATACCTGGTGATCCTAAGTCTTCCTTTCTGGTGCATGAGCTGATAAATGGGACAACCTGACTTAGCAGGGCTTCAGGAGCATGGCCCTGTTTGTCTCTTGGCTTCCTAAATTCTGTACAGATTTTAGGGAATCTACTGGGTTCAGAAGGGAAAATAAAATCACTGCTGCTTTTGCAGGCAGAAGATTGGGAAGGTAGGGAATGAGTTTCCTTTCCTACCACTGAAGAATGTGAGGTGTTTCCTATGGGGAACACCATAGACACTGTCCCAGATGGGGTTTTTTGGGATTGCTAAGAGGCTCTAAGAAAGGAACACTGCACTAAGGCTAGTGTAGCAGGCTTGACTTTTGGAGCTTGGGTTGTGTCCCAGGCTTGAAATCTTGCTGTTTTGATTGGTGGAGCTCATCCCCCAATCAGGAGGCAGCAAGAGGAATTCAGTCACGCCCCTTTCCTGAGGGGAGGCGGAGAAGAGTCGTCGTTCCCTCCCCCACACATGGACCTGATTGTAGACTGCAACACTCAGGTCTGGAAGACTTCAGGGACGGAGCCCTGGAGAGTATAAAAGGAGCTGCGTGCCCAGCACGAGGGGCACACATCTGGAAGAGAGAAGAGTGTGGCTTAGAAGAGCTGAGGAGAGCTGCTCAGCAGGATGAAGCAGTAGCCCAGAAGCACCCCTGAAGACTTCTATCAGTGGGGAATGGCAGACGGCTCCAGCAGCCAGGCTCTTGGTGTGCAGCACGGCACACGGTGTCCAGACCCTGGGAGCTGCGTGAGGCGGCTCAGGTCTGCAATCTCTGGCATGCGGCCAGAGACACGGTGCACAGGCCAGTGCGTGGAGTAGGACCTTTTGAGTGCTTGGGCAGCTCAGGTCCTCAACCCCCAGAACGAGGCTGGGAGCTCAGTGCAGGAGGCGCTGCACAGAGGGTCCAGGTGTGGACCGAGCCTCGTGCTGCATGAGGCAGCCCAGGCCTCCAAACTATAGCAAAAGGTTGAGTCTAGAGAGCCAGACGGTGATCAGGCTACTGAGCCAGCCAATAGGACCAAGCCAGAGGCCCCAGAAGCCCTGCATAGCAGAGCCCTGTTCCAGGGGCACTGACCTCCTCACTGAAGCCCACTGCAGGTGAGAGAGCAGCTTGGTGCAGAGGAGAGGACCACCCTCCAGTCTGGGGAAAAAAGGATTCCCACAGGGGAGGGGAGTCTTCTTTCCCCCCCCACCCCTCCCGGTTAGTTAAGGGTTCCTGAAAGGGGAGGTCCTACTGAGAGGGCTCCCCTAAAGTTACTAGCTTCTTTATAGGGCTTGGGAAAATCCCAAGAGCATTGGGGTTTCCCCTTGGGATTAAATTTATCTTTGGGGTTTATCTGTTTCAGATCAGATACTTACCTGTGACTTACCTGTATCTGGAGCACTGGTATAAGGTTTTATATAATTTACCCAGAGGGTATTGTTTAATTAATATATATATATATAGTGCATATTTTTATATCCATGTTCCTTTCCCTTGTGATAACTATATACACATTTATTTACATTAACTTAAGTCCCCTGACTGTCCTGGCCTGCTTCTATAGGGACGGAGAGAAGCTGAGCGGTCTGCAGTTCCCACCCCGCAGCACACCTGCCAGCTAACAATACCCTTCAATTGGAGAAGGGGAGTGTATACCCAAGTTACCTTGGCTACACTAGCAAGACTATTGGACATTATTCATATAGCCAGGAAAAGTGACAACTGTAAAATGGTAACTAATAAAACAATCAGTGTGAGAGCTTGATGAAAAAAAGAGTTCCTGGAGCTAGCTGCCCTGTGTATGTATCCAGGGAACTCCCAGCAGCATACCTCAAATTCTGCAACAGACTGTCTGAAACCAGCTTTCTACCAAGTGCACAGACCTTTGTTTGAGTGAACAGAATTATTAGAATTTGGCTTTAAGACATGAGAACAGAGAAACACCCTCTGCTTCTTTATGGTCTATTGAATGCATCAAAGGTTTCTGGGACTTCATGTCTGTAAGCTGGACTCATGGATTTCTCGTCCTGCATCATATATTGAGCATGGGCAACAGAAGTATTTCTTACAATCTACATTTTACACATGCATTTGGTTTTCCAAAACAAGTTGGAAAGTAGTGATGCTACATATTGGTATGTATAGGTGTGCTGATGTACATCTGGGCATGTTCATGTAATAGGAGTTGGGGTTCCTTTCTACACCAGGGACTCTGGAATGGCATTTGAAAAGCACAATACAATTTGTTTCGGTGTACCTTGGTAGAGGCTGGGTTTAGAGGGCATTTTCATCACCAGACTTATCTCGTTACCATTCTGAACCATGTTAAATAGCCAGGAGTTAAACACGATTTTATGTCAAAAGCTTCATGTCCATTAGGGAATTTGCCCATTGCCAGAATTCAGTAATAAGCAGATCTATGCTTATTTCTTTGTGCGGATCTATGCTAACCAGAAGGAGGACGTGGGTGGGCCTGGGGACAGAGGCTTCGCTGACTCTTGTCAGTGACAGCCCGGGGATGGGCTGGCCTGGTGCTCGGGCCGCGGAGAGGGGCTCTGGCTGAGGCTAGGGCGCTGCCCTGTGATGGGGTGCCACAAAGCCCCATGGGTTGCTGGTGGAATGTGACTTAATGCAAGTCGTGATGGGATCCGGTACAGATGTTTGTTACCGTGTTCTAACCTACAATGCTGAAGTCTGATACCACATCCACCCGGGGTTATCTTAGAGTGGGATCCGCTATTTTTACAGCAATCAATGCACCCTGACTGTCTGTTCAGTTATGGCTGTAGAGTGCTCTCTGTGCATTTACCATGCAATAAGTATAATGTTTTTACCTGGCCTTTGTTATTTATTTATATTTTTACCAACTCTTGCATGGGGTTTTCTATTCCTTATCACTATTTTAATATTCATAATGAATATAAAACCTTATCTGTGCTCTAAGTAATGTCTGGCATGGGAAGGATTCAGATTAATCATAAACTACTAAAGGGCTTTTATTTTATGATACTTCAAAGTAATAGAGATCTGGCAGTACATGTATATCTATTTTTCATTTTAAAACATTTTTTCATGTGAGGTGAGTGTAAATATTGGGATCTTCTGAAACTTCGCAAGATGTTAGGTTTTTCTTTAGCATCCTTATTTTTGACTTGGTGTGACAAAAGTCCTAATTAGCTTAATTCCAACTCTAGCTGCTGCTATATAACTATGATGCTACTGACAAGTGATGGAAGAAACTAGCAGCTAATGATAACATCACTCGTGGCTATGCACATTGCATTTTCTTCACTGACAAGAACAATTAGACTAATAGAGAGAAACCAGCAACAAGTAGATTCTTGGAATCAGTTATCAGACGTAAAACTTGGATTTTCTTATTCTTTGTAAAATAGTTTAAGTAAATCAAGGGGCAAAAAACAATGTTCATTCTTCCATTTGTTCTTCTGACACTTAAGTAGACATGTTATAGTGCACATCTCCACTAGGTTATGGTGCAAGGTATAAGTTACTGAAGCTAATTTTATTCTCAGCACTAAATCTCTTTTGTAATGTCTAGGTAATGAGGAAGTCTGTAGGTAAACTCATTACAAGAATCAGTCAATACATGTTTTCCTGTAGCACTTTTAGTAATTGCATTAACTTGATAGCATTTCCCTGGTTTTCTGCAAACTTTAAAATTGAAGTAATAGACCATTTATTATTACTGTATTTTTACTTAAATAAGAAGCCTGGGAACAGGTTTTAGGCTATTTTGCTCCCACTTAAACACCAGAACCTCCTGCCACAACTAAACCTCTTGAAGTTTGTTTCATTAGTTGTTTTTGATAATTGATTTCCCCCCTTGCCCGCACTCATTGGAACTTGAGTGGGTGGAATGAGAAGTGGTGTGGGAGAAGAAAACAGCAGGTAGATATCGGTGCAATTATTAGTGAAATGCTATGTTGATGGCATTAATTCAGATGTCTATGGTTATCCCTAAGATGCCTATTGATAATTGTATGGCTTTGTTCGCTTAGTACTTAGAATGGAATTGGGGAGTTATTAGTATTTGCACTCGTGTAGCATCTTTCATTATGAATCCTCAGTTATTTTAGCCATATTAATAATTTAATCCTCCCCAAACTCTTATAATGTGACTTGCTCAATCAGGAATAGAACTTATACCTTAAAATTACAAGGCCTTTTCTTTTATCTACTACATCACAGATCCTCCCCGGTTGACTCAAAAACAAATTGGGCTTGTAGCAGGATGTCTTATTTCTTCAGTAACATTTAGAGCCACTGATAATGTAATCTGACAGAAGTACAGGAGGAAAAAGACACTGACATCTAGTGAAAAGAAAAAACTACTTATGCTGTATTATTGTGCTGTGTTAATCTGCACCTGTTATATGAATAAAAGTGCTTCCTCTCATAGCCCTGATGACATGTGCTTGGGTGGACTTTTGAAATAAATGGAGCTGTATGTGAGCTGAAGGCTGCTGCTTCCGAGTTGGTTGTAGGATCAGGTAATGAAACTATAGTCTAGTCAAGGAAGGTATCTGTTTCTGGAGGCTAGAAAATTAACTCTTCTAGTTTTATATTTGTGTGTGGCCAAAATTGACTATTGATTGACTGATTGATTTTTATTTTTTAATTTATTTTTTTTTTTAACGTGCAAAACTTGAGGCTCTGTAGAGAGACACAATTTCATTTGAGCCTCCTTCCTCTTTACCCAGCATTATATTAAAGGGGGTGTTTATTTTAGGCATTTTTGAAAGACCAAATCTTGAGGGATTTGGCTAAAATGTTGGCGGCTTTGTATAGCAAGCTTGAGTGGTAATCCTGAACAGCTGTATACGTGCTTCAGGGTAGGAGGGGGACACTTTAATTAGAGCAGCTCTCAGAGCCACTCTAATTTGAAGTGCCCATGGTATCACGTGTATTCAGCTTTCTGCACTTCAAAATGGCAGTGGGGTTGCTTTAACTAAAGCTTGTTCAAAGAGCTTTATTTAAAGTGCCACTAAATACACGTGATGCCGAGGCTGCTGGAGCGTGCCAACGCTCGATTAATCAAGTCTGCTCTGATGTACGCTAATTAGCATGCATTGGATCAAAGGTCCATCACATGTATCGGTGCCCCCTGTGTCTGGGGCAGAGTCTGAAAGAAGGCAAAGAGATGGGATTGAGTGAGACAGTGTTAAAGCTGACCTCGCTGTCAGAGCATAGAGTGCAGGACATAGTAGAAGGCATGATTTGAGATGTAGACCTAGCCAGAATTGTGTAAAGTCATAAAGGTGAGGCAAAGACTCTCCAGTGTATGCTCCCTCCTTTTCTCACCTGTTTGCGAGTATGCAGGAGAGCATATTTGAAGAGGTCCATATAAAACAGATTTACAAAATAGCTTTTTTAAAAGAAAAGCCCCTGAGTTTTTTGCTCTTGATTGGGTCCGCTTGCATTCAGAAATGGCACGTGTTTTGTTTTGGTAAAAAGACTTGAAAATGTATGAAATTTTGTTTGGATGACGACAATTTTCATATCTAAACATTTGGGGTGATATTCTGCCGCTGTTGAAGTAAACAGCAAAATTAACTTCAGCCAGGATTTCATTGTAGCAATGCGCCGATGTGAAACTGAGCATCTTGTGAAAACTTCACCAAATACAAAACTTCTGAGTTCCCAAGTGCAATAAAATTAGAATAAGCCTGTGGATACTTGTCTTGAAATTTTGCAAAATACTTTCTCAGTCTACTTTTATTCAATACCTCTCTGGCTGGATATATTGTGTGAGTACAAATCTTAAAAGAAGGATATTTGAGAAACTGGCATGATTGTTGGATTTTATAAAGCCCTCCTTTTTTGGAAATACTTCTTGCGTAGGAAATTACAGTGTTTATCTCTTTTGGTTATATGTTGAGCATTGCTATCATTTTGGCAGGTGATTATAATTTTGTCTTAAGCCTGTGAGAAAACTGTACTTTTGACTAGGTTACAGCAGTATCTAAAAGTAACTTTGCATGACCAGCAATGTCTCTCTTGACCCCTGGTATCATTCATGTACATCTGCACTACAAACTGACTAAAGTGTGCATCCAGAAGACAAATAAGAAGCAAAAACAAACTGACTGTTGGAGAGCCCTCAGACTGCCCTGTCTGAAGTTGCTAATGCTGCTTATTTTCACTCATTCAATTATCCTCTTTGCTTCTGATATTGTCCAGCTGCTAATTCATGGTAGGTAAGTGCATGATCTACAGGCGTTTTTACTGGAATCAAGAAGCCTTGCTAAAACACTAGTAATTTTTTTTACATTATATAAAACTGCATCATATTTGTCCTATCTTCCTCTTTTTTTTTTCTCCAAGACATCTTTATTCAGAAGAGACTGCTGTCAGGAACACATTTGCCCTGTTAAGTATTGAGAACATCTCTGCAGAGCAGGGAAGTCTTGAATTACCTTATTCTCTTGCTGTAGCTTGGAAATCTGTATCAAGTGGCATGTGACCCATAATGTGGTCTCTAAGCAGAAAGGGAACCATTAGGGGAAAAACCTCCTTTCAGAAAATGGAAAAATGAATCATTAGAAAGAAGCAGTGGGCACTGAGAGGGCTCTCCTTAATGGGGGGAAAAAGCACTGGATATAAATTTAGCTGACTCTTTTACTTTTGGACACACTTCTGGGTATGGATATGAATCTTGTAGTTATCAAGCTCTTCAGCTTGATAAACACAGTGGTGGATGTATTTTTATAAGCCCCTGTCTCTGCTAATCTACAGAGGATGTGAGCTGTTGCAGACCCAGCTGTAGTCTCTCATGATCTGAGCTCTGGAGGTCTCTGGTTCAGGTCCTGGCGTGGCAGCCAAGAAGGTTACAGTTGCATTTGGCATCTACTTCTTGGCTTCCTTGGAGTTAGAATAGGGATTGATTTAGTCCTTGGTGTCATGCTATCTTTCGATAGCTTGTGCTAACATAAGGCCTCCTGCAGAGTATAATTCAGTCATCCAGCTGTAAACAGGGATGTTAGAGGATGGCATGCTTCAGGCTGGTGCACAAGGCTCTGCAAGAGCACTTGTTAAATAAGAATGACAGGATGTGCTGAGATCAACAGTAATGAAGCAGACTGACAGGAGTCTGACAGTGCAAATATAATGGACTGCTGGATGTATTTTGAAAATGGAAAAATATCAAGAAAGGGCCAAGGTAAAGGGGTAGAGAGGAAGGGGAAGGTACAGCAAAAACCAACCAACAGACATCACATTACAGATTGCCCAGTGTTACTACTGTAGCAGGCCAAGTGGGGAAAAAAAAAGATGGCAGAGAGGGGGCAGAAAGTGCAATTACCCAAAGAAGTATTAAAAATTCATCATTTTAACCTTCATCCCACAGGAGGACACATACCTAGTAACAAGGAGCAGTATTATTCTCATTTCTCCACACTCTGGCTTCCCTTCCACCTACAGTTTTTCTATTCTCCCGCCCTGGAATCTGGTTACACCTTTCCCGCACAAAAGGGTTAGTCATTTTAAAAGAAAATTAGATCAAATATGTTTTAATTTATAATCTAAAGGAAAAACCTTGGGGAGAAAGGTGTCAGTTTCTTGAAAAACAGGTTTGTCCTTTAAAATATTGAACAAGTACAAAGGTTCACATGGCAGACTGGTTTTCTGTATCTCGGAGGCAGCATAAGTACAACCTGTGATGTAAACGTTACTATAGTAACAAGTGTTTTTATTTAAAAGCTCGGTAAATAGACATGTCAAACCCATATAACTTGTCGATGTGTAAGTTAAGCTGCAAAGCCCACTAGTTGAAGCTACTTTTCTTTGCAACACCTGTATTTACGCTGCAGTTGCTTACCTGAGTGTATTCAGGTTTTCTTTCTAGCCAAGTTTTCTATCCCCCTCACTGTCTCTAAAGCTGGCTGTCCATGTAGAGTTTGGGAGAACATACTATATAGCCCATAGAAACATATGATACATTTCTCCCCTCCCCTTCCATTGTGTCAGTGCACCAAGGAAGAACTGGGACAGGCATTGCATGTCTTGAAGTACCAAGTTTCCTGGTATTTCCCTCTTCCTTCCAGCTCCTGTGGCTGCATCCAGACAAGCACGGCCATTTGTTTTCCAGGGGAAAAGTAGCAGCGGCACAACACCTTGTGCCACTGCTACTTGTCACTGGGGAACACCCAGCATGCATGGTAGGTTACCCTGGGTGGGGTAGGGGGAGGCTGCGGCCAGCAACTCTGCTAGCCCCAGCAGCCTTACCTGGAGTCCCGGGGGCGTCCAGGAGCTGCAGCCACAGTGGAGCTGCAGCTGTGGCTCTAGCCAGGCAGGCTCTGGTTTTGGATGGCGAACACTGGCGAAAAATGGTGTGTCACCCTTTTTTTTTTTGCCGTGGGTTTTCTTGACACCGGGATCTCCCAGGATCAAGCTGCCACCCTCCTCCCCCATGCTGCAAAGTCTGTGGAGCTGTGGTGCCACATACTGCATATCTGTGTTCATCTGAATTTTCTCTGTGAGTGCAGCCCCAGGTCACTCTACTCGTTGGCATACACCAACCAAATCTGAAAATGAATTTTCCTCCCTCTTAGATTTCAGCAATATTCTGCTATCCTGTATGCATTGCATGCTTCATTGTTGGAAGAACTGAACAACTTGCACAACCACGGTGCCATGTTTCATGGAGTTCAACAGCATATATATCTTCTGCTCTTAATAAAGTTGTGCTTAACCTCTCCATTCTGAAATTGTTCCCAAGGAACGTGTTATCTGTTTGCCTAAAGAACTGGTCAGACTAGGGAGGCACTAACTTGACTTTCCCCATTGCTCCATTCTTGGATAGCTTTGCTCCTGTTTTGTCAGATGCTGCGGCTTCTGTGACTAGCACATCAGGGAGCTGTTAGCACAGGACCAGGGAGTCTGGGGTGAGGTGGCAAAAACTGCTGGGACTGGGAGCTCTTAAAAAGCAACATTATTTTCAGCAGCATATTTTCCATAGCTTGTACCCAAAATGTTTGGCAGTGCCACCAAGTTAGTTGACCCTTTGAAGAGTCTAGGTCACTACAACTTGTTTTAAAACAGTGATTCTCAACCAGGATGCCATGCCACCCTGAGGTGCCTCCAGATTCTTTTAAGACTACAGTATAACCTCATAAATCCAGATATAAAAAATCCAGAATTATCAAAAATCTGGCACTTCCCCCCCACCACTCCGGGCCTGTCCGGGAGGGGGACGTTTGCACATGGTGGGTGCTGCTGCCATTCACCACCCCGTGCTGCCGCCATTCACCACCAGGTGCTTCTGCTACCCTGCTTCTCCCCCACTCCACAGCTGGCCACTGCTCCGGTTTCAGAAATCCGGCATTTTCAAATTTTCCAGCTGGTGCTCGATCCCGAGCATAAGGTTATACTGTGCTAAGGGCTTCCACTCAGTATTGGCACTGTGAGGTGTACGAACACCTGCCTGTGCTTCACAAGATAAACCCAGAGATTTCAAATATGAATCCACAGTGAATATGAATCAAAAACATTTAGACATGTTGTGGTCTGTCTGAGTTCTTTGCAACAAAAGAATTGGTTGGGGTTTTTGGTAGTCAAAAAAAACCCAGGGAAAGTTAAGGGCTGGCTTTTGCTGAGTGCTTTGAATCTAAAAAGTTTGAGAACTACTGCTTTAAAATCTGAGAGAGAAGCATCAGTATTCCAGGTGGAGGACCTGGGTCACGCAAGGAATTTGAGTGTAAGGGGAAGACTGCACCCCTTTCTCCCCCCATACACTGCTGACATGAAAGACTTTTGAGATAAGTGGTATTGATAAACTGAAAGGATTAGCTGAATTTAGAGAAGTGAGTATTTCATGGTTTCACTTTCCAAAGGGGACTATACTGGGAATGACAACATTGTGAAGTTTTTTTAGGAAGAAGGGAAAACTAATGCAGTGGTAAGGCCCTTCTAGGTCATTTGAATGGTAAAAATCTGAAAACCCAAGGCATGTGAAAATATAATACACTAAGTTAAAGTTTACTTATTTATTGTAGATCAATCTTTTAGTGGTGCTGAGTAAGTATAACTTAAATGCATCTGATAAAGGAAGTTCCCTTAAAAAAGCTACAAGGCAGCTATTTATGCTTATTTTCTGCACATATAATTACCTACATTTTATAGGCATAGAGGGTGCTTGTTTATTAACTTTGAAACCAGTTAAACAGGTGTAATATTGATACTTAAATCATGAGAAAATGCAAATAGGATCTACAGTCCTATTTAATGACTTCATCAATGGCTACATAAATTGTTAATAGGTGTAGAAAGCATTATGCAAAATTTGGAAACTACAGTAGTTGAATCAAGCATTTTACACTTGTCATAAACAGTTGTCTTCCATTTTATCCTCAGAGATTTGTTGTGAGTCTTGTATCATCTGTATTTCTGTGAGTCATTGAATTACTTCATCCTCTCTAGCTGTTTTCCTGACTCAAAAGATTAGGATGGGAACAGTATTGTTGTACCACAGGGTGCATTTATGCACATTTTCAGAGCCCTGTCCTATTTATTTTTCATTGCACATTGGGAATGCAGTATTTGACTGCACACATTTCTGCCCAGTGAACACTGAGAATATGTAGCTGCATACAGGTGTCCTGGGGACAGCATTTCTTATATTACAGTAGCAGTAGTCCCCCCCCATTGTGGTTGTGTGAGTCTTTCATCAGGATTTTATTCACATCTGGCTAGATACCTATTTGTATCTGCACCCTCCATGTTAGCAATTGTACTAAATAAGGACTGGTAAGTCAACTTTGGGAGACTGACATCATGCATACAGATCATGGGGATATGTCTTCTCTTTAGTCAAACTGCACCAAAAGGCATGGTAAGCTGGGGACTGGGATTGGGTTTGGGGAAGGTCTAGTTAGAAGTTTGGTCCAATGTTGGTTCATTTTGGAGTGGGGAAGGGGCAACTTTTTCTGCATCTGTCAGTTTATCCATCTTTTGCCTTCTATCTTATATTTAGAGTATAAATTTTCTAGACCAGGGACAGTCTCTTTAAGTGTTCTTGCAATACCTAAGACAATTGGCTTCTGTTCTGTGACAGCATGTGCACTAGTTTTTAAAACGCAGCTACATCAGTAGCTTCAAGAATGTTCAGCATGGATCCTGCGGGTTGCAAAGGTGTATATGCGCATTTTTCTTATTTCTATTATCAAACATGGAACAGGAAGTAGGTCTTGTGGATTAACATGTGCTGGGCTGTGCTCGGAGAAAACAGAAAATGGATGGCAGGGCAAGCAGTCCTGCATCCATCAGACAGGCAGAAACAGTAAGCTCCAATGACCAAGTCCCCTAATTAGGTACACATTTTACTAGGGAGGGTAACTAATCACTGTTACAACCACTCACCAGTGCTTGTAGTCAATATGGTGGATAATTAATCTCTGGAAATCTTTAAATCAAAATTTCTAAAACAGATGCTCTGACTGAAACAAAAAAAATAATTCAGTGGGATTCCTTGGCCTGAGCAGGAATTAAGACAAGATGATTTCCTGTACGTTTATCTGGTCTGTGGATTCTGTGTTACCAGCAAGACTTAGATCTCATTCTTGGAGACTGGAGAGCAGAATTCTTCTGGCATAAACAGCTTGTGCTGGCACTCCTAATGAGCCAAAGGTTGTTGCTTTAATGTAACCATTTTTTTGTGCGCCAATAGATCATCTTGAAATAATTTCCTGATGCCAAGATGGAAACCTCATTCAGTCTATGAAGAATAGAATGATAAGGCCCTGACGTTGTTTGGGGGCCCTGGGCGCTTCTCCAATATAGTCTGATGTGTGCATAGCAACTTCCATTAATATCTTGTGTCTCACAATAGCAGAGCGTGGATGCTGAAAGGGAGAGTGAATTGGGTTTGACCAGGGTTTTGTCTACTGTTCCTCTCTCACTTGCAACTTCACTTGAAAATGTGATGGTTTCAGTTTTTTGGCAAGTATAGGAGTTGTGGCCTGCGAGGCTTCTTACTTCTCAACACTCCCATGTCCTTACTTCCACAAACCATAGCTGTTTTGGGGCCATGAATCTGCTTTCTGCAGGAACCTACTGGCCACATTTCTTTCACAACGGTGGATTGCTCAGACTTCCTACACAGAACTATTCTGGAGATCTGTGCAAGGTTTTGCAGGGAACTAGTTTTCTTCTGCTGAACAGCCCCTCTTTCAATCCCCTATCTTTTGCAGCAAAAACTGCATTGTCAAGTAACCACACTCTGCACCGCATTCTGTAGATGGAGTGATAAATTTAACTGTGTTGAAAAGTTACAAAGCCATAGATAATACCTGTAGTGAAGTATGCAGCACAGTGCGGCCAACTTTTGCAACATTTGGTGGCTTGTTTTTTCCCCTCTTGGTCTTAGCTCTTGGAATCAAGTACTAACGGGGAAATCACCTGTTTTCACTTATGATTGACACGTTAGGATTTGCTGTTTCAAAAACTAACAGATAAATGAAAAGTACCCAACTTTTAATTTTTTTTAATTCTATAATTTTTACGTGAGAATAATTTTTGGGTGGGGTAATTTGAATGCTTATAGTGGGTAATACCTATTGCCTTAATTTGTGAGATTTAAGATCTTTTATGAGATATACAGGTTAGAAATGTGGGAAAAGATACCTGGGTATGTGCTTTAAATGATGGTGAAACATAGATGCATTTAGTAGTGGACAGCCTAGATTTAATGTCATGGATCTGCAACGTGGATTTAGAAGCAATCTGTTCCTAAAACTCTAGTTCAATGGGAATCTATGGGAGCTGCAGCCACTTAGTCTATCTGAGAACAAGACCCTTGATTGCACAGGTAATACTGAAGTTATTTAGATATGATGTTGATTATAGTGCATGCATGTACTATAGGCTTGGCAGCTTTTGGTTGAAACTCTGATATTAGATTTTAAGAAAAGGGTAAAAATAATCATTCCTTTAACTTATGGCCTGTACAGACATTTGCTTTCCCAAGAGAAACTCTCCTGGGAGTGATATAATCCTGGTTGTTCCCAGGTTATTTTGCTTCTGGAGTGACCATTTTTACTTTGGGAGAAAAATCCTGAACATCTGGACACTCTTGATCTTTCCTCGGAAAGCAGCAACTCTTCCAGGAGAAACTGAATGGTTGGTCTCTGGTCTTTCCCACTGTTGCTGAAATCAAAGTTCCATTGGTTTCAATAGCAGCAGGATTAATCCTTCTTTTTCTAATATTTGGAGTTCTTATTTTAAGCCTGTGCTCTTTTTTTTTTTTTCTTCTTCTAAATCTTGATGCTTGGCGCAACGAGTGAGATCTTTGCTTTGCCGCTAGCATCTCTATTATTAGTTAACATGATTCATTCCTGTGTGTCTCCAGGGTGAATCACTGTCAATGAGGTTTAGACAGCTAACAATGAATGATTCTGTCCTAGAAGGTAAACACAGGTGCACTTGGATATCAGCAATTGTTTTTTAAGTTCAGAGTGACATTTTTCCCCTCCTTTTTATAACAAAATGAATCAGTGAAGTGCTCTTGAACTGGCACAGAGGAAGAATCACTGTCTTGGTTATAAGGGTGTATATCTAGACAAACTTTTCTGAAAACTAGTTATGCAAGTGTCGACTTGTAACAAATATTGCACATGAGCTGACACACTGGATATGGCAATCTGTGCTACTGTAAACCAGTTAGAATGAGAAGTTCTAAAAAATAAAATACTAGTAATATGACTTGATTTTTCTAATATAGACATCTGCTGTCTATGGATCTAATTCTGGGGTGCTGGCTCATTTCCTCACTTAGAAAAAACTTATTTTAAATCCAATAATTCAAAAGATTGAGTATGTACAGTAGTATCAGGGTGGAAATGTTATAACCATCTTACAGTCTATGTTTATTTGCAGCAACACCTGATAAGAATAACCATCTCTCACCAACAAATTTTCTTCTGGGAACATTTTCCGTAGCATTTTCCATCATGCTATGGAAAATGACTAAGGAAAATGCTAAGGAAAATGTTCAGATGACACCCCCTATAATAAAAACAGTAATTTAGGAGCAAGACAATGCTAGGGCTCCAATGTGTTGCTATACACAGCTAATAGGCATTGGCTGTGTATAGTTTCAAACCTTGTCTCTGATTATTTTGAAATACTTTACAAATATGAAAAAATAAAGCCATGTTTGATGGATCAAAGTTACTATTCAGATGCATGAATAGGACCTAAGTGAGCTTGGACAGCCTCCCAGGAAAGCAATATTCAACTTTGAGGAATGGAGAAGCTCTAAAAATATGTTTGGTTTTTTTCAGTTCTATATTCTTATGATGCATGTTAAAATGAACAGGATTTGAGCAGGTGGATTTCTCAATTTAGAAGTTTTGGCTTGTTATAATCTGTCTGGCCTTGCATCTGAAATGAAAGAGAAACCTTTAGGGGAAAGAAAAAAGTAGTAGCCTTAGGGCGATTTGGACTGTGCCCACATCCTCTGGCAATAAGGAGATGTGGAGATTGCCATACCCATGCTCTTAGCCTTTCATCCCAAGATAAAGTGAAAGGTCCCAGTGGAAGCCAGCAAAGAAGATAGTTTGAGGCTTTTTTCCTTTCTGGATGTGTGGAAAGACGCTAGATTTCTTCTTACCCTCTGAAGGATTCTTTTCTCCTCCCATATGTCCTTCGCAAATAGGGATAGGTGAGGAAAGAGTGCATGTAAGTTTGAACGGTGTTGCTGCTTTGCCCTACTGCTGATTTGAGACCTTGCCTATATGTAGTACTGGATCTGAGCACCAACATTTCCTTTGAAAAAGCTTAAGATTTTTTCCTAGCCTACAGCATTTGAGTGGGGAGAAGATCAGCCCAAGCAAGTCTTTCTTTCTAACCATGTATTTTCCATTGATTTTCATAGGTGCCAGGAACTCTGTAAAAATACCTCTCTGCAGCAGATCAGTCATTGCAGCATAAGTTGCATTTGACTTACTTTGACAATGAATTTTATATTTTTATTAGACAATCCTAACCTTTGCTACATAAACCAAGTAATTAGATTGTCAGAGTATGTGCCCTGTTTGGCCAGAATTTGATGGATTTTGAGCAAAATGATGGTGAACTTTATGTCCACTGTCACTGGGCTGTTAGGTTGAGTACCAAATCTAGGAATTATAGAAGAAATTGGATTTCATACAGAGTGTTGGGCCTTAGGTAGTAAAAGAAAAAAAATCCACTGTTACTTCTTATTTTACTTAGGTTATCTTAGCTTTGCTGTTTTCATTTACTTGTACATCCTGTAAACTAATAAAATTAATAAAATTCCTAGTCTGAAGCCATTACAATGCGTTTAATTAATTGGATATGTTTGATACTAATTCATCCAGAACACGTTTTTTAAAAAGTCTGTTTAGTCCTTTTTTCTGTAATTAAAAGGATCTATTTAATCTGGCTCTGCTTGAGAAATCCAATGTTTTTCCATAGTTGTAACCTGTTGCTAATTTGTGATGCTAAATATAGACTTAGGGGTGTAAATGAATGTACAGCCCCAAGGAATAATGGAAGATGAATCCCTCAGGAAAGGGAACACATTTTTGTACAGAATGTGCCTAATCTCCTCCTCTGCTTCTAGTCTGCATCATGGATTGCTAAAAGCAGCTCCCTGTGTGCGCAAAACTGTAAATAAATTAGTCAGAACCAGTTGTTTGTGTCTTTTTTTTCCTGCTCCAAAATTATTTAGAATAGATTGAAGGTACAATTCTGCTCTTATTATTAGTGGGAATAGGAATAGACTCTTACAGCAACAAAAAATGATCTCTATAATGAAAATAACCAATAGCCTCTGGTCCTTCTTTCCATTTACCATATAGTGAAAATGCATCCTAAAATGTCATCTAGTAGGTGGCCTTGGAATTTCCCACATAGAAAGAAATTCAGTAAATAATGACTAATAAACAATTTTGTTAAAACAATGTTTTTCCATACTAACAACTTCTCATGTAATGAAATACAGGAAAACACTTTTTTTACTTTTTAGATGATACGCAGTTTTCCATTGTATACTTTTTTCAAAGAATATCTATAGAAGAAAAACATGCAGCTATTTTTTACCAAAAGCTGCATTGTTAAAATAGAATTAATGAGATTTAGAGCCTCAGCTGCCACTTTATTAATACATTCAAAATGAAATCCCTTTAGTATTGGGTGGCAACAGATATGGTATAATAAATACTACATTTAAGGATGAAGTTAGAGGTCTTTTTTATGTGGCATTGCATTCCCTATCCTCCTTACATACCAAACAACTTGTGCACTGAGGTTGGGGTATAGAAATTATGCCTGATGCCTTCACTATATGAGGAATAATAGCACAGGTCAGAATCTCCTATGGCAGAAGAAGGTGGTTCCTCACATCTAGTTAAAGGCAGTGGCACTACTGGAATACTTGATCACTGAGAGAGAATGTGCCAATGAAGTGGGACAAGGATACAATTCACTATTAGTTTCTCAGAAACCTGTTTACACTTCTTTCTTTGGTTAAATGCCATGAATAGTACAAAAGGCATGGATTTTTGGGGGATATTTTTTTATTTGATCAACTGTGTAGGTGGGAGAGACATTACACAAGCTTTAGGGAACAAATTGCACATTTTCAGGTTCAGGAAGGAAGCAGGCATTGCTTGGGTTTAATAACAGATAGAACAACAGCATTTCTATAATCCCATATGGAAATGAAAAGAGTCTGCTGAAAAAAATGGAGGACAGCTATGAAGTAGGAGCAAAGGGAAGTTACCAGAAGTGGCTTCAAAGCAAGAGAAGTGCAGGAAAACAGTTAACCTAATTAATGGAAGAGCAAGACCATCCAAAATGGAAAAAGGTTATTATTACCTGTGGAGTGAGGGAGATTAATAGAGGTAGCAGGTAGATTGTAATGAGTTATAAAACCATTGTCTGTGTTTAATCATTTTTGTAGTGCCCAATAAAGTTTTGAATGTTTGACTCTAGGCTGGTTTTCTGAAGGAGTACAAGGGTTGTGAGGTCAGAAAGGGAGTGGATGTTCTGTGACGTGTTCTCCTACCAGTTAGTGTCTCCATCCTTTATAACTTTGTTCTGTAAGAGTTCATTGTGGTGCATCGTCTCGGCTCAGTTTCACCCATACAGTTTCCATGAGGGCATTTTTTGTACTGGATGAGATATACCACATTTAGTGATAGATCGGTGGTTCTGATGGTTTTGCTGCCGGATTGTGGGGCCATTGACTGTGGAGGCAGTGGAGACATGTTGACAGGTTTTTCATTTATTATGAAAGCAGTGTTGTGTCCCATTTGACGTCTGTTGATCAGCAGGGAGTTTGCTTGTGACCATGAGTTGGGCCAGGTTTGGGGACTGTGTGAAATCCAGGATCGGGGTGGTGGGAACATTTTTCTCAAGGTTTGATCCTTTTTGAGTATAGCTTGTAGTGGTGATCCTTATATGTTCCAATGTGAGATGGTGTGTGACAATCAGGGGTATGTGGACAGTTGTGGGGGATGTGCTTCCATTTGTGTTGGAGTAGTTTACCGCGGGCTGTTTGGATGGCTGGTTTCAAGATGCATTCTTTTTCTGTAGTGGAGTTTCCTTGCTGGGTAAAGGCAGTTTTCAGGCTGGTGAAGTGGATGTCACAGGTCTTCTCAGAGCAGATGAGGACCTTGAGTGAGGACCTTGTAGTAGTTGTCATGAGTGCTGGGGCAAATTGGTCACAATACATAAAGACAGTAAAATTAGATCCCCTCATAGGTGAAATGAGATTTGACTTTACAAGTTCCCACAACAAATATCAGTCCAATAGTGCCATGAGCATACTTCTAATATTATAAAAGCCTTAGTCTGTCTGTCCGTCTGTTCATAACACTTTATTTGCACTCTGATTGGTTGTCTGAAGCAACCAATCAGAGTGCTCCAAGAGCACTCCAGACAGGAGGTGACGGCAGTGCTGCAGATTGCCGCCATGGCAGTGGTGATTGGGGGGAGATGGGGGGGGCAGGCTAGTGCTGCTGGCCTTGTCTCCCCCACCTCCCGGTCCTGCTCCCTGGAGGCAGTGGTAGCGGAGCAGGGGGGGAAGCCAGTGCCACTAGCCTTTCCGTCCCCCGTCTCCCCTCCACCCGGCTTTGCTCTCTGGACGTGGTGCTGGCTAAGGGGGACAGAGCGGATGGTGGGGCAAGTTCCCCCCCTGCAAGATGGCAGCGTGGGGTGCTGGCGGTGCAGCACCGCCCCCTGCCCCCTCCAGCCTCACCACCACCGCTGGGCCCCAACCAAAGCCAGCAGGGACAGGGAAGGAAGCGGGAAGGGGAAGGGGGCTACAGTGGTGGTGCTCTGCCACCACTGTCGGGCCCTGAGAACAGCTGGGAGAGAGGAGAGCTGAGGAGGGCAGGGGGTTTCGCGTGGCTGGATGCGCAGCGGCAGCGGTGCTGGGTTGCAGCTGCAGCTGCCAAGTTCAAGCTTCCCCCTCTCCCCCGCGTCTGGAAGGTGGCAGTGCCACAGGGTGGAGCAGCGGAGGCAGAGCGGCGGCAGCGTGGGCTCATGGGTGGCAGCGCTACTTCCCCGCCTGCCCCCCCAGTCATTCTTGATGCGCAATTGGCTAGTGTTTTGTTGTATAGAGGATGAATTTGTATTCATGCTGCACTGCCTGAGGAGAGCAGGGAGCAAATCCTTTTGCATTTGAGGTGTGGTGCTGCTTAATCTGGTGCAGTACTTAGACACTGTGCTGATGGGCAGTGAATTTATCCAGTCTCCAGAGGAATTGGTGTAAAGTGTGGAGTTGTTTTTATGTTGGATTATTAAGCTATCTCCAAGGCTAAACAGTATGAAGTACTCTATTGTCTTGTTCTGTCAATGAACCTTTGCTTAGAGTTAGATGTTCTTTGTTCTCAGTCTCTTGTAAAATATGAGCACAGGTCACAGCATCTTCTCAGTTGCATTGCATTAATGCTTGGAAGCTAGTAATTCACAGTGACTTTTTGCTGATAGGCTGCACGAGCTTCATTATTTATCTGATATTTCAAGGGAGAAAGTTCTAGACTGAATGAATGTAAACAACTGTTAAAAACGGGGCTCACAGAAAACTGTTCGACTTGGTGAGCCTGGTGCTATGTAGAAGTGAAGTGATATATATTCATAGCAAAGCTTCAGGCTGCTGAATCTCCTTTTTATTGTGCTTAAACTCTTGTGGTGAAAACATTTGGCATTTCTGTTCGCCATGCCCTGTGTTTTTGTGAAAGAGTCTGCATTGCATTTTCACAATAGTCAAGATCTATTAGCTAGAGCTGGAGACGGGGAGCCAAGTGAACACTTCCCAAATTGGTTGTGTCAGAACTGATTAGTTGAGTGCCTCAGTGCAGTGGAACTTTCTAGCACATGGCACGATGAGGCAGGGGAATTCTCGACGTGATGAAAAGCCTCGGCGTGGAGGAGTTCCCGCTGCGAGTATGCAAATGCGCATACTATAATTGGCCAACTTTAAATTATTCCTACATGGCGGCTGGCAATTGGCTCGCTAGCCGTATAAAAGGTTAGGGTCGTTTCTGCCCTAGCCGGAGAACTCCGCACTTGTCCCGGAGTGGAACCTGACGGCCTGATCATCCGTCGATGACTCCCCGTCGCCGGACGTACCCCCCGAGTTTTGCATGCCCGAGTTTAAAAGATATCTCGTCGAATAAGAGCTCCTCGATTTGTTAACGTCCCTGAACCCTCGAGTTTGAAGTCTACTATCTTCCTACGCTGTACATCTCGACAGTGTAAGTAAAGCCATCCTTGTTTCAACCAATACGCGTTTGTGCCTAACTCTGCTCCGGCGGTTACGAGTACCCATCTGCTGGTTCTGGGTTTGTGGCCACAACCCAGACGACCCTTTCCTGGTCCCCACATGGTGTAGTCGGCAGGATCGGGATCCTCGCGGCAAAGTGGGGGACGAAGAAGATTCCATCCGCGATCCCCACTCGGTCCCCACAGGTTGAATAGTATGTTAATGGTGGGACAAAAGTCCTGAAAATTTCTGTTAATTTTCACTTAAAAATTAAGCTTAAAGTGCTTATGGGCGTGATATTTTTTTGAGTTAACTTTGTAGCGTAGACTTCATGGCAAAATAAAGCTTTCAAAGAATGGATAATGAAGAAATGGATAATTTTCTGTTTTATAGAAAATAACATCAGAAATTGATATTTCTGAAGGTACTGTTAGTAACATAGCAATTAAAACTAATCTAAAATACCAGATATTACAATCAGAGTACAGTTTTTCCCTGACTGGATACTCACCAGACTTCTGTGTTCAGTCCCAGCCCCGGGATCCATGGGTTTTTAAACTTCCTTTAATCAGAAGTGTCCAGCCCTGCCCCTGGCTGAGGAGGTCTCACACTGGGGTAGCATGTCTTCTAAGTATTGACATCCCATTGCCTACCTTGTAGAATTACTGTATAACTACAACTGTGCCTCAGATCCCAACTGTGTGGGCACGGCAGTGTTACAGTTACAGACCTCTTTAGGGATGTTTTTTATATTCTGAGTGTGACCCTAGCAGTACATGGCAGATTCCAGGTATACAGAGGGGTATATGACAGCTCACACCTTTCCATGGGCGGATCCAGGATTTGTAAAGGGAGAAGTTCAGGAGCAGCGACCAAAGCTACAGGACTTTTTTATGTTCCTGAATCAGGGCTCCCTGCTCTTGGCACCCCCTCCCTCTTCTCCAAGCTCAACTATACCTCCATTCCCTTCCCATTTTCCCCTTCTCCCCCACCAGCCATTGCCACTGTCCCTGGCTGACTTGGGTGAGGGGGAAGGCTCCAAAGCCCTTTCAGCCAGATGCACAGGGAGCCAGAAGGAGCAGCAGTGAATGGTTTCTCCCTCACTTAGCTTTCTCCCAGACTGGTGGAGAACACCTAGGAGGACTGTGGCAGGAACAAAGAATCTGCCCAGTGTCACCACTGTTGCTGTCCCCAGCTAAGCCTGGCTCCCTGCACAGCCTGGTTGGAGCAGGACAAAAGCAGCTCTGGAGCTCCCCCTGCCTACAGGTCAGTTGGGGCAGCAGTGGGCAGGGGAAGGGGGCATGCCTCTGAGGATGGGGAGGAAAAGAAAAAAAAATCCCCAGCTGCTGTTCACATGGCACGGTCTGACGGGGATATGACTGTGCCACTGTACACACACCTATAGATCTGCCCCTGAACCACCCCTCTAGATCTGCCCATGTGATGCTGCCTGCATTTTCTGCTCTGTCCCAGGTGGCCTTTTTCTGCAGATATTCGTGACATATTTTGATGTTACTCAGTGTGCAGGTAGCTGGAGAACAGGAGCAACTAGCTGACAGAGTTGTAGTTTTGCTTGTCCCTCTTGCAGTCCTTATTCATAGTTTGGATATTCTCCCCCCTGGTAAGCCCACTGCATTCTTCCTCCTCAGACTGGCTTCTAACTCAGCGCTTCCCAAACCTTTCCTCAGCATGACCCCATTTTCTGAGCATGGCCTCTCACTTCCAACCCACAGCCCCCTACCCCCATGTCCCCATCCACTGATGTTGCACCCCATTTGGGAACCGCTGTTCTAACTCTTTCTGAATAGGCTCAGCTCTGAGTTGGGCTGCTTTGTGACCAGTCAGGGCCCCCTCTATTTTTCTCAGGCTTATTCCAGCCAGTTCTCTTGGGTCTCTTCTCTTCCTACTCCAGCCAGAGTTCTTGCCTTCTCCCCATCCAGTGCCTTTCTGCTTCCCTTGCTGCTGGGGCCCTTCCTTGATGCTGTTCTCAGGGGCTTCTCCCCATCCTGGTTGGTTTCTTCTTAAAGGGCTCTCTCACTTTTTGCCCTGTAATGGGAATTGAAGGGGATTGAAGAAGAATTCTTAAGTATTTTGTAGACAGTTTTCCTTACTTGTAGAATCCCCTACTAACATTCAAAGCTACTTTTAGAAATAGAATTTGTATTACAATGGAGGAGGGTGATTATTATGATGATGAAGAATCAGGTAATGCTACCCTGTGTAGATAGATCCTGAACTACAGAAAATCAATAAACAAATTAAAGTCAGCCAGTCAGGTTGCTTATTTATAGGACCACAGTGGGTCAGCTTGTACACGCCAAGAGATACTGTGATGTCATGTTCAAGCCTGCTTATTGAGAAAAGCTTAAAGTGGGTGGACAAAATATTTTTTCCTCCCCTGCGTAGTAATTCTGAGGTTCTTCCCACCACCTTCAATGGAAAAAAAACAGAAAACAGAAAAAAAGCAGTCAAGAAAATTAGAGAACTGTAGAGTTGTGATGGATGATAAGATAAAGACAAGAAACGTATAAATGATTGGGTGAAAAGGGAGAGGCAATGAACTGATTGAAAGTGGTGAGATGGACAGAGCAAGCAGAACAGAGTCCAAATATTTTTATGTGGAAGTTGTAGAAAAAAATTAACACAAGGGAGGGAACATATACACAGTCAGCTTAAAAGACTTTTTCCATACAAGTCAGCCTCTTCCATGTTTGTCTTTTAATGGAAATTGCATCATGTGGTATCTGCCTATTTGTGCTTCATGTCTGCCTTTTGTTGGGTTTCTTGTACCTCCCTTTGGGACATCTGCTGCTGGCCACTGTTAGAAACAGAATACTGAACTAGAATATTGTATGGCAGGCCTGGTTCATGGCAGCAATTCCTATTTAGCTTCCTGTGCTACATGGGTTACCAAGGTAAATACCTATCTGAAGACTGTATCTTTTGAGGAAAAAATAGGGCAGAGCTGCATGGCTTTTTTCAGATATCTTGTATGTTCAAAGCTCTGGTTACAAATTGAAGGTGCCTTCCAAACATAGCTATGTGGTATATATTTTTGGTAAAGTACAGTTATTTTACAATCATTTTAGACTTCTAATGCATAAATCTATATGGGTTTTATGCCTTTCAAATTTCAACAAAAGATATGATTATAATAAATTAGAGCATTTGAAAAATCTTGCTTTAATCATTCAGGTTTATAGTTAATTCCGTTCTTAGTAATGAACTTTCTCTCTGGGGTTTCTTCAACGTCATGAAGTGTTTTAAGTCAAAAAGAAAAACAAAGCGGAAACAATCTATATATCCTTTGTATTATAATAAATGTCACTAGTTATAGAGGCAGTATGATGAAACAGTTTATGGAAATATGTGCGTCTAGAAACTAATGGAGAACAGTTATCTAAAATTTCCATTCATTGGCTGAGCATTAACAGTTTTAAAAATCATTGTTTTGGTTTTATTGTGACCCAGAAATTAATTCTAATTAGAAATCTAACAGGCTATTTTTAATGAGTGTCAAATCTGCCCTAGGCCCGAGACTGTACCTTTCTTTAAAAAAAAAAAAGTAACTTCTATACAACTTCCCTAGATTGGTATATTGCTAAAGAAATGGTTTGGGGCCAAATGGTTCTCTCCTTCCTCACGCTGAATAGTATTTTACTTCACAAAGAGTACCACTGAATGGGAATAGGTGAATTGGAGAATTGGTGCTTCTACGTCGAGCTAAATGGTCAGAAAAGTAGATGGTGCTCCCAAAAGAATAGCTTACCGCAAGGCAGCATGCTCACCCCACTTTTATTCAACACCTACATTAATGATCAGTCACTTCCTGCCAAATGTCAGTGTTTTGTCTATGCCGACAATCTCTGCATTACCACACAGCAGAAGAATTTTGAGGACACAGAGAAAATCCTAGAGAGGGGACTGAACAAGATGTCAGATTACTACCTAAACAATTATCTCAAACCCAACCCTAGCACAACTCAAATCTGTGCTTTTGATCTAAGATGACCAGAGTGTCAAACATCAGAAACACCTAACTTAGGGGTAACACTGGACTGTACATTTAGTTTTAAAAAGCACGTATTAAATACCAAAGCCAAGGTCAACACATGAAACAATATTCTGAATAAACTGGCAAATTCCAAGTAGGGAGCGCATCAATCTGTCTTATGCACTACTGCCTTAGCACTTTGTTCTCTGTGGCTGAATATGCCTGCACCACCTGGGGACACTCAAGTCACAGCACATACAGAATCCTAGAATATTAGGATTGGAAGAGACCTCAAGAGATCATCTAATCCAAACCCCTGCTCAAAGCAGGACCATCCCCAACTAGATCATTCCAGCTAGGGCTTTGTTGAGCCAAGCCTTATAAACCTTCAAGGAGGGAGATTCAACCAGCTCTCTAGGTAACCTGTTCCAGTGTGTCATCGCCCTTCTAGTGAGAGTTTTTTTCCTAATAACCAACTTAAATTTCCCTTGCTGCAACTTAAGCCCATTGCTTCTTGTTCTGTCATCTTCCAGCCCTGAGAACAGTCTAGCTCCAACCTCTTTGGAACCACCCTTTAGGTAGTTTCATAGTTGGCAGGGTCGGAAGGGACGTGAGCAGATCATTTAGTCCGACCCCCCTGCCATGGGCAGGAAAGGATGCAAATGACCCCAGCTAGGTGGCTGTCTAGCCTCCTTTTGAAGACCCCCAGGGTAGGAGCATGCAACATTTCCCTTGGAAGTTGGTTCTAGCTCCTAGCCGCCCTGACAGTGAAGTAGTTCCGCGATCCCCACTCGGTCCCCACAGGTTGAATAGTATGTTAATGGTGGGACAAAAGTCCTGAAAATTTCTGTTAATTTTCACTTAAAAATTAAGCTTAAAGTGCTTATGGGCGTGATATTTTTTTGAGTTAACTTTGTAGCGTAGACTTCATGGCAAAATAAAGCTTTCAAAGAATGGATAATGAAGAAATGGATAATTTTCTGTTTTATAGAAAATAACATCAGAAATTGATATTTCTGAAGGTACTGTTAGTAACATAGCAATTAAAACTAATCTAAAATACCAGATATTACAATCAGAGTACAGTTTTTCCCTGACTGGATACTCACCAGACTTCTGTGTTCAGTCCCAGCCCCGGGATCCATGGGTTTTTAAACTTCCTTTAATCAGAAGTGTCCAGCCCTGCCCCTGGCTGAGGAGGTCTCACACTGGGGTAGCATGTCTTCTAAGTATTGACATCCCATTGCCTACCTTGTAGAATTACTGTATAACTACAACTGTGCCTCAGATCCCAACTGTGTGGGCACGGCAGTGTTACAGTTACAGACCTCTTTAGGGATGTTTTTTATATTCTGAGTGTGACCCTAGCAGTACATGGCAGATTCCAGGTATACAGAGGGGTATATGACAGCTCACACCTTTCCATGGGCGGATCCAGGATTTGTAAAGGGAGAAGTTCAGGAGCAGCGACCAAAGCTACAGGACTTTTTTATGTTCCTGAATCAGGGCTCCCTGCTCTTGGCACCCCCTCCCTCTTCTCCAAGCTCAACTATACCTCCATTCCCTTCCCATTTTCCCCTTCTCCCCCACCAGCCATTGCCACTGTCCCTGGCTGACTTGGGTGAGGGGGAAGGCTCCAAAGCCCTTTCAGCCAGATGCACAGGGAGCCAGAAGGAGCAGCAGTGAATGGTTTCTCCCTCACTTAGCTTTCTCCCAGACTGGTGGAGAACACCTAGGAGGACTGTGGCAGGAACAAAGAATCTGCCCAGTGTCACCACTGTTGCTGTCCCCAGCTAAGCCTGGCTCCCTGCACAGCCTGGTTGGAGCAGGACAAAAGCAGCTCTGGAGCTCCCCCTGCCTACAGGTCAGTTGGGGCAGCAGTGGGCAGGGGAAGGGGGCATGCCTCTGAGGATGGGGAGGAAAAGAAAAAAAAATCCCCAGCTGCTGTTCACATGGCACGGTCTGACGGGGATATGACTGTGCCACTGTACACACACCTATAGATCTGCCCCTGAACCACCCCTCTAGATCTGCCCATGTGATGCTGCCTGCATTTTCTGCTCTGTCCCAGGTGGCCTTTTTCTGCAGATATTCGTGACATATTTTGATGTTACTCAGTGTGCAGGTAGCTGGAGAACAGGAGCAACTAGCTGACAGAGTTGTAGTTTTGCTTGTCCCTCTTGCAGTCCTTATTCATAGTTTGGATATTCTCCCCCCTGGTAAGCCCACTGCATTCTTCCTCCTCAGACTGGCTTCTAACTCAGCGCTTCCCAAACCTTTCCTCAGCATGACCCCATTTTCTGAGCATGGCCTCTCACTTCCAACCCACAGCCCCCTACCCCCATGTCCCCATCCACTGATGTTGCACCCCATTTGGGAACCGCTGTTCTAACTCTTTCTGAATAGGCTCAGCTCTGAGTTGGGCTGCTTTGTGACCAGTCAGGGCCCCCTCTATTTTTCTCAGGCTTATTCCAGCCAGTTCTCTTGGGTCTCTTCTCTTCCTACTCCAGCCAGAGTTCTTGCCTTCTCCCCATCCAGTGCCTTTCTGCTTCCCTTGCTGCTGGGGCCCTTCCTTGATGCTGTTCTCAGGGGCTTCTCCCCATCCTGGTTGGTTTCTTCTTAAAGGGCTCTCTCACTTTTTGCCCTGTAATGGGAATTGAAGGGGATTGAAGAAGAATTCTTAAGTATTTTGTAGACAGTTTTCCTTACTTGTAGAATCCCCTACTAACATTCAAAGCTACTTTTAGAAATAGAATTTGTATTACAATGGAGGAGGGTGATTATTATGATGATGAAGAATCAGGTAATGCTACCCTGTGTAGATAGATCCTGAACTACAGAAAATCAATAAACAAATTAAAGTCAGCCAGTCAGGTTGCTTATTTATAGGACCACAGTGGGTCAGCTTGTACACGCCAAGAGATACTGTGATGTCATGTTCAAGCCTGCTTATTGAGAAAAGCTTAAAGTGGGTGGACAAAATATTTTTTCCTCCCCTGCGTAGTAATTCTGAGGTTCTTCCCACCACCTTCAATGGAAAAAAAACAGAAAACAGAAAAAAAGCAGTCAAGAAAATTAGAGAACTGTAGAGTTGTGATGGATGATAAGATAAAGACAAGAAACGTATAAATGATTGGGTGAAAAGGGAGAGGCAATGAACTGATTGAAAGTGGTGAGATGGACAGAGCAAGCAGAACAGAGTCCAAATATTTTTATGTGGAAGTTGTAGAAAAAAATTAACACAAGGGAGGGAACATATACACAGTCAGCTTAAAAGACTTTTTCCATACAAGTCAGCCTCTTCCATGTTTGTCTTTTAATGGAAATTGCATCATGTGGTATCTGCCTATTTGTGCTTCATGTCTGCCTTTTGTTGGGTTTCTTGTACCTCCCTTTGGGACATCTGCTGCTGGCCACTGTTAGAAACAGAATACTGAACTAGAATATTGTATGGCAGGCCTGGTTCATGGCAGCAATTCCTATTTAGCTTCCTGTGCTACATGGGTTACCAAGGTAAATACCTATCTGAAGACTGTATCTTTTGAGGAAAAAATAGGGCAGAGCTGCATGGCTTTTTTCAGATATCTTGTATGTTCAAAGCTCTGGTTACAAATTGAAGGTGCCTTCCAAACATAGCTATGTGGTATATATTTTTGGTAAAGTACAGTTATTTTACAATCATTTTAGACTTCTAATGCATAAATCTATATGGGTTTTATGCCTTTCAAATTTCAACAAAAGATATGATTATAATAAATTAGAGCATTTGAAAAATCTTGCTTTAATCATTCAGGTTTATAGTTAATTCCGTTCTTAGTAATGAACTTTCTCTCTGGGGTTTCTTCAACGTCATGAAGTGTTTTAAGTCAAAAAGAAAAACAAAGCGGAAACAATCTATATATCCTTTGTATTATAATAAATGTCACTAGTTATAGAGGCAGTATGATGAAACAGTTTATGGAAATATGTGCGTCTAGAAACTAATGGAGAACAGTTATCTAAAATTTCCATTCATTGGCTGAGCATTAACAGTTTTAAAAATCATTGTTTTGGTTTTATTGTGACCCAGAAATTAATTCTAATTAGAAATCTAACAGGCTATTTTTAATGAGTGTCAAATCTGCCCTAGGCCCGAGACTGTACCTTTCTTTAAAAAAAAAAAAGTAACTTCTATACAACTTCCCTAGATTGGTATATTGCTAAAGAAATGGTTTGGGGCCAAATGGTTCTCTCCTTCCTCACGCTGAATAGTATTTTACTTCACAAAGAGTACCACTGAATGGGAATAGGTGAATTGGAGAATTGGTGCTTCTACGTCGAGCTAAATGGTCAGAAAAGTAGATGGTGCTCCCAAAAGAATAGCTTACCGCAAGGCAGCATGCTCACCCCACTTTTATTCAACACCTACATTAATGATCAGTCACTTCCTGCCAAATGTCAGTGTTTTGTCTATGCCGACAATCTCTGCATTACCACACAGCAGAAGAATTTTGAGGACACAGAGAAAATCCTAGAGAGGGGACTGAACAAGATGTCAGATTACTACCTAAACAATTATCTCAAACCCAACCCTAGCACAACTCAAATCTGTGCTTTTGATCTAAGATGACCAGAGTGTCAAACATCAGAAACACCTAACTTAGGGGTAACACTGGACTGTACATTTAGTTTTAAAAAGCACGTATTAAATACCAAAGCCAAGGTCAACACATGAAACAATATTCTGAATAAACTGGCAAATTCCAAGTAGGGAGCGCATCAATCTGTCTTATGCACTACTGCCTTAGCACTTTGTTCTCTGTGGCTGAATATGCCTGCACCACCTGGGGACACTCAAGTCACAGCACATACAGAATCCTAGAATATTAGGATTGGAAGAGACCTCAAGAGATCATCTAATCCAAACCCCTGCTCAAAGCAGGACCATCCCCAACTAGATCATTCCAGCTAGGGCTTTGTTGAGCCAAGCCTTATAAACCTTCAAGGAGGGAGATTCAACCAGCTCTCTAGGTAACCTGTTCCAGTGTGTCATCGCCCTTCTAGTGAGAGTTTTTTTCCTAATAACCAACTTAAATTAGATCATTCCAGCTAGGGCTTTGTTGAGCCAAGCCTTATAAACCTTCAAGGAGGGAGATTCAACCAGCTCTCTAGGTAACCTGTTCCAGTGTGTCATCGCCCTTCTAGTGAGAGTTTTTTTCCTAATAACCAACTTAAATTTCCCTTGCTGCAACTTAAGCCCATTGCTTCTTGTTCTGTCATCTTCCAGCCCTGAGAACAGTCTAGCTCCAACCTCTTTGGAACCACCCTTTAGGTAGTTTCATAGTTGGCAGGGTCGGAAGGGACGTGAGCAGATCATTTAGTCCGACCCCCCTGCCATGGGCAGGAAAGGATGCAAATGACCCCAGCTAGGTGGCTGTCTAGCCTCCTTTTGAAGACCCCCAGGGTAGGAGCATGCAACATTTCCCTTGGAAGTTGGTTCTAGCTCCTAGCCGCCCTGACAGTGAAGTAGTGCCTCCTGATATCTAGCCTGAATCTACTTTCAGTCAACTTATGGCTGTTGTTCCTTGTTACCCCTGGTAGTGCTCGGGGGAACAGGGACTCTCTCATTGCCTGCTGGTCCCCCCTGGCAAGTTTATAGGCGCCCACCAGATCCCCTCTCAGCCTTCTTCTGTGGAGGCTGAACAGGTTCAGGTCCCGTAGCCTCTCCTCCTACTAAAGGAGCCCAGTATGCTGTTAGCCTTCCTGGCAATAAGGCCACACTGTTGACTCATATTCAGCTTATTGTCCACTGTAGCCTGCAGGTCCTTTTCTGCAGAGCTGCTACTAAGCCAGTTGGTCCCAAGCCTGCAGCAATGCATGGAATTGTTCTGCCCTAAGTGCAGGACTGCACTTATCTTTGTTGAACTTCATGAGATTTCTCTTGGCCCAATCCTCCAATGCATCTAGGTTACTCTGAATCCTAGCCCTACCCTCCTGCGTATCTACTACACCCCACAGCTTGGTGTCATTCGCAGACTTGCTTAGGTTACAATCCATCCCATCTTCCAGTTCGTTAACATATTGATGCCACCCTAAATGATACATGCAGAATTTTAATAGGTTACCTAAAACCCACCTCTGTTCCCTGCCTATGCGCACTATCTGGCATAGTGCCCCCTTACATCAGGAGGAAAGTAGCAGGTGACATTGACCGGCAGGTACAAGAGTCAGATGACCACCACCTGCTATGTGGACATCAACCGGCGCACTGTCGTCTCTCATCGAGAAATAGGTTTTTGTCCTCATCCATACCATTGTCCTTTACCTCGACTTCCAGACAGCCTTTGACTTGGTATCCCATGAGGTACTGATCAGAAAACTGGAAGATATTGGGTCAACTGTGAGACCATCAAGTGGGTGTGAAACTGGTTGTGGGGTAGGACAGGGGGAGTCCAAATGAATGGATTGGTGTTGTCCTGGCGAGATGCGGGCAGTGGCATACCCCAGGGGTCAGTACTGGGCCCAGTACTGACCCAATATCTTCATCAACGACTTGGATGAGGGAGTGAAAAGTCCATTGGCCAAGTTTGCAGATGACACCAAGATATGGGGTTGTGCGGACACACCCGCAGATAGGCTGCAGATACAAGCAGACCTAGACAGGTTGGCGTGCTGGGCAGAATGGAACCAGATGAGGTTCAACATAGAGAAGTGCAAAGTGCTGCATCTGGGAAGGAAGAACCCCCAGCACACCTACAGGCTGGGCATCGCTAACCTACAAATGAAAGGGATCTGGGGCTAACAATAGACCCCAGCATGAATATGAGCCGGCAATGTGATGCAGTAGCCGCTAGGGCCAATAAAACTCTGGCATGCATCATTCAATGCATCTCCAGGAAATCAAGGAAGTGATTCTCTCGCTTTACTCAACATTGGTGTGGCTGCAGCTGGAGTATTGCATCCAGTTCTGAGCGCTGCACTTGAACAAGGATGTGCTAAAGCTCGAGAGGGTCCAGAGAAGGGCCACCCGCATGATCAGGAACTTGCATGGCAAGCCATATGAGGAGTGGCTGAGGGATCTTGGACTCTTCAGCCTAAAGAAAAGAAGGCTGAGAGGGGAACTGATTGCAGCTCACCACTATATCAGAGGCATACATCAGGTGCTCGGTGAACAACTGTTCACCAGGGCGCCCTGGAGGAAACTAGAAACAATGGCCACAAACTCCTGGAAGATAGTTTCAGGCTGAACATTAGGAAAAACTTCTTTACAACTAGGGTGTCCAGACTATAGAACAAGCTCCCCACAGGGGTGGTTCAATCATCTACCCTAGAGGTCTTCAAGAGAAGACTGGATGGTCACCTGGCTGGGGTTGTCTGATCCCAGATATCTTTCCTGCACATGCAGGGGGCTGGACCTAATGATCCTTTGGGGTCCCTTCCAGCCCTATGATTCTATGATTCAATATACCATTGATCACATCATTGAAATCAGCCAGAACTATCCTCTGGCAAAAAGAATGGGAGAAATTAAGTGACAAAGCTGTTGAATGGAGCTGGCGAGGAATTACTCCTAGTGAGGAGTTAGCACGTGGCTCCAATTAAAAATGGCACACAGGGCAAAGCCTAAACAGTCTCAGAGTGGATCTGGCAGATTCAACTTTCTCATGAAATCATGGGGCCTCTGTGCAACTGGCCAATGTGTTCATCAGGAGAAGCAAATCGTGGAACATCTTTTGAGGTGCCCTGTAGCACTACAATGCACCCCACAAGATCTGAGAACACCAACACCAGAACCAGTGGCCTGTGAGGAATATTGGGAGAAGGCCATATAGGAAGGGTGGACTAGAGACACGAGAACAAAGAACTCAAATATGTTTTCAGTTATGGCACAAGCCACTATAGGTGCAATCCTGGCTATGCTGTGAATGAAAGGAAAACCAGGTTCTTATTAGGGCTATGCAAAGCTTCGGTAGCTGATTCAATTTGGAGGAGATTCAGCCCAATTTGGCGGTGAATCTCTGAATCCACATTGAATTGGGAGACCTATTAAAAAGTCTGAATTGAATTGGAAGCCTCCGAATCGATTCAGTGAGATTCGGCGCCAATTGGGAGATTCGGCCATAGACTAAACAGGAAGCAATCCTCAACCACTCTGGACACAGCTGCCTCCAGCTGGTAAGTCTGTTGTGATGAGCAGAGCGGGGAGAGAAGGGGCATGGCGGGGCAGATCAATGCCACACAGTGAGGGAGGGATTGGGGCTGAGGATGGAACAAGCTGCCTAGCAAGAGTGGGCATGGGGCTCAGGGAGGGGGGCTCCTGCCACTGTGTGCTGCTGGTCCAGTAGGGCATGGGAGTGGGTGTGTGCCCTTGGATCTGCATAGGGTGGGCTGGGCTAGGCTGCGCTCCAGGAGGCTAGCCTCAGCTGCCCACTGCCGGGCTGTGCTCCACAGGGTGGATGGAGCCAGTGCTGCGCTCCAGGTGGCTAGCAATAGCTCAGAGTGCAGCCCTGGCTCTGCCCGCCCCTCAGAGTGCAGTGGAGCGGGGACTGTGGGGGGACTTGTCTAGGAGGTGCAGGGAGGTCGGAGTGGCTTGTGCTGCTGCGCGCCGCTTGTCTGAGGCAGTGCATCATCATCATCCTGTACCTCCCTGCCCCGGCTGGGCAAATGGCTGGAGAGTATAGCCCCCACTCCCAGTACCTTCCACTGCCCGTCCAAAGTGCAGCCCGGCCCAGCCTGCCCTATGCAGATTGCAGGGCACACACCTGCTCCCATGCCTTCCTGGACCAGTGGCATGAGCCGCCGGAGGAGCCACTGGAAGAGCAGCTCCCAGACCAGTGGCAGGAACCGCCCTCCCCAAGTCTCGCACCCCCCCGCCCCAGCTGGGCAGCTTGTCCCAGCCTCAGCCCCAATCGCTCCCTTGCTGTGGGGGTGTTGATCTGCCCCCCTACCCCTCCGTCCACCTCAACAGACTTACCAGCTGGAGGCAGCTGTGTCCAGCATGGTCGAGGACTGCTGCCTGTTTAGTCTATGGCCAAATCTAATCGGGACAGTGACTCGAATCACTGTCCCTCCAAATCGGCTGAATCCAAATCCAAATTGAGTACTTGCTGCTTTGCACAGGCCTAGTTCTTATCCTATATTAATTACACTATGGAGATTATATGCTGTCATGTATAGCTAGTGTAATATTTTTACAATAGAGGTTTTTTTAGATAACAGATAGTCATTTAAAAAGATCTAGGCATTTTTTTTCAACTTGCATGTTTCTAATCATGACAATTATTATAGTAATTACTTGAAGAAGAAATATTTTCTAGAGTTGGGTATTTGACCTGTCAAATAAACTCTGGTCAATTGACCGGTCAAATTTTCCATTAAGAAATGTGTCAGAAAACAATCAAATCATATTTCTGTCAAGAAAACGATAAAAAATACAGTTTTTTTGAAAATTGCTATAATCTTTGACTGGTCAAAAAGTGTGCAGTCAATTAACTGGCTCACCAGCCCTAATATTTCCTCATCAAATTTATATTCTTATATTACTTCTAGACATAAGTTTTAAGTAAGAAAGAAACTCAGAAAACTAACAGTTAATACTTATAATATCTACTAGAGTATTAATTTTAATATTTTTTCATAACCTTTCCAAATGAGCTCTTTAGGGTCACATTCACACCACATAGTACCTAACTCAGTGTATTCATTGAGTCCTACTGAAGTAAGTAGCACTTTTGGAGTAAGACATTGCATAGCATGAGTAGTTATTAGAATTTGGCTCTTAAAAGCCAATAATTTTTGTTGGTTAGACACAGTAATAAGAATATTTGTTACGAATATCACAACATTTATGCTAATTGTTTAGTGAAAACATAGAGATCCTTGGAAACTACAACAAAATAGGCTTAAGTAGCTGGAAAACATTCCTCTGTTTAGTTCAGTTTGTCACTTTTCATATTAGTAATGGGATACTTGTGCATGCTGCACTATTAAAACCATTAACCAAAATACTTAAACAGAAAATAAGTTAATTTTTAACAAATGTTACTATGGATTCAGACAGTACACGCTGTTCCCAGAAGGTTCTCTATTTAGGTAAAATACACCCACTCTGCATTCAAGAAGGATAAGGATTGTCATTAAATTTCTTTACATAGTAATCAGTGTGCGCTAGACAAATACATCCCAAAAAGAAGAAAAAGTCTATGAAAATTAATTCTTTTAAAAATGAATGTGAGTTATCTTATCTCATGTAGTTGCCATCATCTTTTCCCACCATCTCTCATGAACAGTTGAGTAATCAGGCAGTACTGTCAAGAATGCTTGAAGGAAATGAATTTCAAAGTTGAATATACACATGTTTGTGGAAGCTTCCCTGTGCAAGCAAGCTCTTCAGTTTGAACTCATTCAGTAAAAGAACCAAAAGGATATTGTGCAAGTTGGCTAACAAGTCACAACTCAGCAACACAACTAAATTCGAATACTTAGTATCAAAATACTGGTAGTAATCTCTGATCAGTTATCAGAAAAATAACAAAAATATCCAATGGAATTCATTTATTTCAATTTAAGTAATATGCTTATTGATACTAAAGAGGTTTTAACAATTATAAGAAAGAAATAAAAACTGAAGAACCCAACTAAAGAACTAAAATAACCCAACCCTGGCTCAGATACTGCTATTGAACAGCAACTACTTTTCTCTTATGAAAGGCCACAATTAAGGTTAGAGAAAAAGTTTATTTATTATATCTAATTATAAAAGATTGTTTTTAAAATAGGCTATTCGTGGTGTCAGTCAGCCCTGCAGGTACTTACGCATGTTTTTACCTTCATTTACATTATTTGCTGTTTTTTGAAGGATTAGGTCTAATTTTATCTGCAATGGTTGGATGACCCTATGTGACTTTAAATCAAATGTGTTTAAAGGTGGAATCATATTTTTGCCTCACCATGTCTCAGTTTATATAAAAAATCCAAGACCTGAGTGAAACTAGTAGAGGGAAAAATGCTTTTTTTGGTGTTCACTAGATCTTCCTATATGGAAGGAAAGCAGTCGTAACACTCCCTGCCAATTTTGGTGCAAAGGTGACAGAAGCCAGAGAGGACAGAAATCCACCACTAAAGACTTGAAGATTATGCCAGAACTCTCACACCTGTTACTTGAAACTGACCTGTTTTGCAGGCCTGCAACTAATGCATGCTGGTGTAAGATATGTGGTAACTCTTGCTGTGACACACTCACCCTTTCATCACTGTAGGATAAAGAAAATTAATATGCTTGAGGGAATAATGTGTTTTGTAGACTAAACAATGTCTGTGGCCCTTATTCTGCAACTGGGATTATGTGGTCAGATCCTTCTGCTGCCATGGATGCCAAAGGGCACAGATCAGTTTGGGTAAAATCTGGGCCTGTCTCCTTAGTTTCATGCTGCAATTTTTGGGAGAAATAACAACATAAAGGCAGATCTGCCCTGTCCACCGAGATGTGTATGGAGAATCTCTGTGTAGGGTTCAACTTTTTTGTTATGTTCGTGTCCAAGCAAGGGACTAATATGCCCAGGCACCACCACAGTGCATTAGATAACAATCTCTCTCTCTTTGTAGGTACCATATCCAAATCAGATGTTGGTGACTATGGTCTTCCACAGATCTCTTTTCTTTGAGGCTTACAGAGTTTCCAGTGTTGATGCATTCATCCGTTTAGATAGACTCTTGACATAAGTCAACATCTATCTTCCACAGTCTCTTCTTCCTTCAGTCTTTCCAGTTACAACCAGACTTTCAATTTCCTCTTTCCTTGTAATGTGTCCAAGAAACTCCAACCGTCTCTTTCTGATGTTAATCAGCAGCTTCCTCCTGCAGCCTGCTCGTAACCAAATATCTTCATTTGCAGTGTGACTTGTCCAACATACCATCAAGATGCACATTAAGAACCACATCTTGATTGCTTCAATTCTCTTTCCATGCTTGGCGATTATTGTCCAGCACTCTGATACATACGTAAGGACTGGTATAACATAGCAATCCAAAACTCTTAACTTTTTCCCCGTAGAAATTTTTCTATTTGTCAATATCTTTTTCATTTCCAGAAATATGTCTTTTTCCATTCCTATTCTCTGTTTTATTTCATGATCACATTTACCATCTGATGTTATCCGGCTTCCCAAATAGTTAAATTTATTGACCTGATTTATCTGTTCCTTTTCCACTTTGATGTTGCATACTGGAATAACAATAGATTGGGGCAGACAATTATAATTTCATAATTTCTAGGGTCAGAAGGGACCTGAACAGATCATCAAGTCTGACCCCCTGCCCTGGGCAGGAATGAGTGTTGGGATCATAATACCCTAGCCAGATATCTATCCAACCTCCTCTCGAAGACCCCTAAGCTAGGGGAGAGCACCACCTCCCTTGGGAGCTTATTCCAGAGCCTGGCAGCCCTAACTGTTAAGTAGTGTCTCCTGATATCAAGCCTGAACCTACTCTCAATCAATTTGTGGCCATTATTCCTTGTTATCCCAGGTGGTGCCCGGGGGAACAGAGCCTCTGAATTATTTCAGATGGAGGGCTGCTTAATGAGGTTTGGTGAGCTTTTGAGAGCTGCATGGGTAGCCCTGCCCCTTGACAGTTACCCCGCCTCCTGGTCACCATCTTGGGACCAGAAGTCCTGCCCCTAACCCCTGACCTTTGCCACCTGAAGTCCCTCCCTTTGCCCCATGGAATACTCCTTTTGGGCTGGGGGGTGGTTGCCATCTTATAACCAGAAATAAACCATGTTGTACACTAAAAGTCAAATGCCTACTATAATATATTTTAATTTTATTACAAAAAATATTTTTGTCATGATTTGTTTGTATATTTTATATAGAGGTGATTGCAAAATAACTCAAATAAATTCTTAGTCTTGAATATGTGAGGGGTGTGGAGGCATGTCTGGGGGGTGTGTGTGTGTATGGTGAGGTGTGTGGGTGGGTGTGTGTGTATGGTGGGGTGTGGGGGGGTGTGTGTGTCTATGGTGGGGTGTGGAGGGTTTGTGGGGGTGTGTGGCTGTGTGTGGGGAGATAGGGTATGTTGGGGTTGTATATATGTGGGGGCAGGGTGTGGATGTGTGGTGTTTGTGGGGGGAGTATGGGGATCTGTGCAGCAGGGGATGGGGAAGGCAGCTGACTCCAGTGTGTGGGCTTTTCATCTTGTGCTGCATGAGTGTGGGACTGTATGTGCGTGGTGCTGGCAATAGAGATGGCCTGTCGGGGCCTGTGCTCCTTGCTGCAATGTGGAGTGCTGGCTGGAGCTGCACACTGCTGGGCACCAGCACCCCAAGTGCCGGTACCTGCTGTTGCTCCTGCTGTCGCTGCTGCCTGCTGGGGCTCCACACCATGAGGGGAGTGTGGTAGGGGAGGGGATCCTCACACCCTACCACCTTCCCTCACACCCACACGCTACCCACCCGAGCTCCGTGTTGCCGCTGCCACCTCCCTGGGTGCAGGCTCTGCGCTGCCACAAGTCCAAGCCCACACCCTCCACTCTTGCCCATCTGCTATTCCATCCCCACCCCCATCGCTTCTCTACCTGCTGCTAGGAGTGAGCAGGATGCCAGGGAAGCTGAGCAGGTCCCCAGTGGAGTGAGCAGGATGCCAGGGAAGCTGAGCAGGCCCCCAGTTGCTGCAGCAGCCCCGCCTGGAAGCTGCTTGCTGGCTGTGCTGGACCGTTCTGTCCATGAGGGTGTGAGTGAGGCACAGTAGGGTATGTTGGGGGCATATGTATATGTGGGTGCCTTGCTTCCACCCTTGTGGATGGAAGGGCTGGACGAGGTACAATTCATTGGTGAGTGCCGTGGGCTGACTGAAAGTGCCTGACAGGCCAAATCCGGCCTGCAGGCCATATTTTGCCTGCCCCTGCAATAGATTAATGTAAATTAAGGATCTGACATTTTGTTCTAGATAAGACTTTTGACAACAAAGTCCCATGTGACCTTCTCATAAACACACTGGAGAAATATGGAGTAGACAAAACTACTAAAAGGTAGATAGACAACTGGCTTAATGGCCCCAAGCAGGAGTAGGCAACCATTGATCCTCTGGATCATGGTGTACACGTAAGAGGTCTAGTCAGATGAATCCATTTGCGGTTGCAAGCTCAATTTGACAGCGAGACAGCTTGTTACAAGTTTCATAGATCCATATGTTGTCTGAGTTGGAGTCCAAGCATACAGCACGCTGTTTTCTTCTTTCTCGCTTTACTTCCAAACTCTGGATCAAAGCTGCTTCATGTAGAGCTGCACCCAGAGCCAGATGTTCCCTCCAGATCAGACAGGATTTCACATGCTTCTCCCAGTTTTCTATGTTGATGTTGAAAGACTTCCTATAATATTTGCATGCATCATGGTGCTATGATAGAGGGTGACCCCACTTTGTAGAGCCATCTCGAATCTCACAATACAAAATATTCTTGGAGATAAGGTCTCCTCCCATTCTCTTGACATGGCAGATGCATCACAAACATCCTCTTCTTGATAGTGGTTTCCAAGTGTGTCAGTCCTGCACACTCCAGTACCTCTGTGTTTGGTAATTTATCTTCCCACTTTATTTTCAGGATCTTACACAGACATCTCATGTCATTGGAGACATATAGGGGGTGCACGCAGATGCACATGCACCCCCTGAGATCAGCTGTGCATCCCCTGGTAGTACCAGCTGCGAAACCGGAAGTGCACTTTTGGCAATCGGCCACTGGGGGACCCTTCCAACCCCGTCAACATTGGCCACTGGTGGCCCCCGCCCCGACTTGGGAGGCATCAGTTGCCCATGTGTCATGTGAAATCTGTTCAGTCTTTTGATGTGTCTAATCTCAAGCAAAGGATAATTATAAATATATCCATGTCAGAATGGAAGAAGGTTTTGAGTGGAGTCCAGCAGGGGTCTGTCCTTTTCAACATTATTAATGTTATGGATACTTAGAATAGGGAGCTTCTTGAGCAAGTTTGCAGACAGCATGAAACTGGGAAAGATTACAGACACGTTGAAGGGCAGGAGTGCAATTCAGAAGGATCTTGACAGATGGAAAGCTGGGCTGGAGCTCTGCACTGATTAGGCCCCTCAAGAGTATTGTGTGCAGTTTTGGGCTTCACTTTTGAAAAAGGATATAGAAAAAGGATATGGGTCCAGAAACAGGCGACAAAAAATATATGAGAAGTTGAGGGTTGAGGCATGTTCAGCTTGTGAAAAAGGCGCTCAGAGGGGATGTGATAGCAGCTTTCAAAAATGTGAAGGGCTGCCATGAAGGAGAGGGAGAACACTTTTTTTTCTGAACAACACTTTTTTTTTTTTTTTTTTGCCAGAGAGAGCAGGACACGAACCAATGGCTTAAAGCTGCAGCAAAGTAGTTTTAGATTGGGTATCAGGAAAAAGCTTCTTCCTTGCAAGAACAGAGAGGCAGGAGACTAGACTGTGTGGAGGAGCTGTGAAATCTCCATCACTGGAGGTGTTTTTTAGAAGAGGTCAGAGAAGCTTTGGGTAGGGATGATTTACCGCAGCGGTTCCCAAACTGTGGGTCACAACATCAGCGGATAGGGTCATGGGGGTGGGGGGCTGTGGGTTGGGAGTGAGGGACCATGCTGAAGAAATGGCCCATAAATCGGGTGATACCGAGGAACACTTTGGGAAGCAGGGCTCCAGGGGTAGCTGTGCCTACGACATGGGTATTTCCCATGGTTCTGGGCTGTGTTGGCCGTCACACGGGGCTGCAAAGGAACTCCCCTCCTGCCCCCCCTCCCCCCTTATGTGCCAGGCTTTTGGGGGGGTTTTCTTCCTTAAAGCATTAGCTGTTAGCTGCAGGCCTTGGACTGCGGGGTGCACCAGTCCTCCTGCTGAGCCTGACACCTGGAGCGTCCTGGCTGGAGGCTCTTGCCCGTCTGCTCAGGGGCTGCCCTCCGGGCACGTGTGGAGGCAGGAAGGAATTTGACCCCACGATAAGGTTGGGGGGGGGGTGTTGCCT